>NC_135004.1:12775292-13081836 GCF_051020985.1 Nomia melanderi | reverse complement strand
GCGAATAAAGTGGTTACAATACTGTCCGTTATGCAATGGCGTTAGCCAATAGGAAGCCGGCGTCGTCAGCGGCCGTCCGCTGCACATGGAAATCTCAATGCCATTTCAGCAATTTCAAAATCATGTTCAAAGTAGAATCATTCTCTGAAAATATTTTCGAATGTTGAGTCAGATAGTAACATAAGTACAACAAATTCCCATGTGTGGGTCGATTGTTGGAAGAGGTAGTTGGTGGGGATTTGAAGAAATGGACCAAATCGAGCGAGTACGGCCGAACGTTGCCGATCCGGTGCTCGAGCATACTCGGCTTCCAACCCGAACTACATTCGCCGTTCCTCTGGGATAGTGTCAACGTCGTGTTCGTTTTATGGTGCTTTCTGTTTATTTCTTTTTTATCAGTCCGTGATACGTGTGAGATCAACAGATAGATAGGAACGGAGTTTTTAACGTTTCGGGGTAGTAGGAAAAATCGGTTTTATACGTAAAAGGTTAAATATGGCGGTAGCTAGTGGTGCTATGTATAACGCGAGGGCAGTCGTTCCATCGTTCATGTCGTCAAACACGTATTATGGTTACGTGCCGACTTTTAGAAAAGAGAATCAACTGAATCCCGTATTAGAACACGAGGAAGTCAGTGGGACACCGGTACACAATCGTTGTACTTATGATACAGCTATGGAAATTGACGAGGACGGATGCGATTATTCTATGGCATCTCGCTATTTGAATAACGATTCCGTGGTTGTAGAAGCGTCAGCGCATAGTCGATTGAAAGCTAGCGATCAACAGCAGCAGCAGTGTCAACAACAGGCGGCCCACGACTACGCGGATACGCTTCGACGGAGAAACCGGAAGCGAAGCAACGGTGATCACTGCCCCGCCAGCGATCCGAAAAAATTCCGCGAAGGTAGGAGAGAATTTATAATTTCATTATTACGTATTCCTTCGTTCGAACGAGAGTTGAGAGTATTTGCATTTTCTATTTGTGTGACCGTATGCACAAAACTTCGACCTCATCAATTCATATTCGTACGTGATTCGGGTAAATCTTGTTAGAGGTCGTTGCGTATTCTTCTGTGTTATATTTGAGCGGGAAAATGGAGTTCGTAAAATAATATTATAGATTAGAGAGAGAAAATCTAATAAGTAGAGTAGTCTCGATTAATTTTGTATGAACGATGAAATCGTTATTATGTTTTTTAATCGTTTCGATGTAATAATTACTTAATGAATTGATATTTCAAATGTATGGATATTCGATTTTCATCCCTACGGGGATATGGTTGTGTATTTACGTGTGACCACAGAGATTTTCATCGATCCTGGCATTAAATTTATTTTGAAGCTTAATGCATCCTGTCATCTGTACCATGGCTAATGGTATGCAATGGAAAGCACAGGTGCTAATATTTTTTCATAAACTAATGACACTTAGTAAGTTTGGTCTTTTTTTGATGGTAAGGACATAATTTGCTGACAAAATGGATGACATAGGATATATCCAACTAAATTAGTCGATAAGTCTGCGGGTTTCCTTTCAGAGGCGGTGGTAACGACCACACACACCATGGTAGAAGAAATACGCAGGACTATGGATTGGCCGAGGTGTCTAATAAGTCGAAACTATTGCATATAAACGCAGTCACTGATGAAAACATGGAGGAAGTCATTGTGAAAAACAAGGGCTGCTGTTTGGCAGCAGGTAACCACAATCTCTTAAATAATACAGATCGTAAACATTTGTTGTCATGCGATGAGTTTAAATCACTTGAAAGCAATGCTGAATATGAAACAATTTTATTTGAAACACATGGGTGCTCCATATATCATCTTCAACGACTACAAATGCTTGATAATGATTGTGCAGAAACAGAATTTTAAATAGGATACCTGACAATCATTTTCAATGTTTATATTTTTTCTATTCCTATCAAAAGTTGTATATTCATTATTCATAAGTATGTCATTACGCTGTACCATAAAGTTAAAAATAAATATTTACTTTTCATAAAAATTACAATGTTTATTACAATCTGAATAATGTATGTTATTGTTACAAATGTTTCCTGATACAATTTTTATTCTAGGAAGATAACTGAATGATATTGAAACTTTAAGAAGTATTAAAGTAAGTAAAAACGTAATACTTAAAAACTAAAATCTTAGAAGTCTATTTGACATAAAAACAGAATTAAGTTAATCTATGTTGATTTCATCATCAAATGTTGTTTGAGCAAAAGCTAATGGTCCAATTGCCTCCTCCTGGCCTTGATCATCGTCTTCTTCATTCATACAAGACTAAAAAAGAAAGATATTTTACTTAAGTGTGTATTACACACTTAACTTCTACTTGATATACCTGTTTATTGCCAGATGATTCAGGTCTTGATTGATCTGCTTCTGCCAAGTCTTCATTATAACCAGGTTTAATAGTAGATGTAATAGGCAAAGCACATGCAGAATCAGTTGAAGATGTTCCCTATAGACAGTGCATAAAGTATAAAATGAAATCCACTTTTAAGTACATAACACGTTTGTAATAGTAAAACTTACAGGCATATCCATGTTATCTAACAGTGGTACATGTGCAGTAGGAGACATTGAGCTTCCTGCTTGAGATGTTACAATTAATTGTGCAGCATCCAATACTGCATCTATTTCAGAATCTTCATCACTGGATTGACAACTTTCACTAGCAGTTTGATCAGTAGTTTCATTCTAAAAAAAATATGAATGTGTATTACACATTAACAATATTTAATAAATTTATAGACTGATCTAAGAAAATATATAAACCAGTGGATTGCTCAGGGGTTGCATATCCTGCAGAGCGCGTAGTGATCTCAGTAAACGAGGTCGCAATCTATGATCTTCGCTTATGTTTTTAATTTCCCTTAATACAGTGACCAAATAATCCGGTTGTTTTTTATTTACCGAAATTAATAAACTTAGGATTTCCTTCATTTCTGAACTAGATACAACATGTAAAAATAAATATATTTGAATATGTTTTAAACAGAAAACTACTAAAATACATTCTAAATAGAATCATACCTTATATTTTGAAGTGGATGTTCATCATTTATGACAGGTGGTAAACGAAATGATGAATGTGCTTCTTCCCAAAAGTTATCAACTTGTTGTTGTGATACTTCATTTGTTAAAATATTACTATGTGTTACAGTGTTTTCTCTCTCTTGTTGTTGCAAGTTAGACGGCAGTTGTAAGTTTAATGAATATTGTGCTTCTGCAACACTTAATGAGGGCAAAGGTAAATTATCAGCTCCTTGATCCCTATTGCGTTTGTCCTTCCTTTAATTAAAATGCATCATGTATAAAACATGAAATCAATTCTAGATACTCCAATGAAATAATTTATGTAAATTGCATACAGAAGAGATGTATTCACACTTGACATAGTATTTCCAGTGGATGATGAATTTCCAACTGCTCCTGTCATAGCATCAGTCACAGTTTTTGCATTCCCAGAGAGTAAGTTTTGTCTGGAATAACTGAAAATTGAAAAAACGAACAAATATCAGTTTTAACATACAACCATTTCTAAAATATTCATACCATGCATAAAGTAAAACAATTAATATAAAAAATGGAAGTTTATGTCCTGTTAAGAATTATATGTAAAAAAATTAACAAATACAAAATAAATGAAGCTTCGGTTATTGTCAACTGAGCATATATTGTTAGTCAAAATTAAACTATATCAAATATATTTAATTTTTGAACACGTTATTTTACATACCCATAGTTTACGTACCAATATATACTATCCTCATTTAGTTTCATATTCACTAACCATTGGACTACAGAATTAAAATCAATAGTGATCTACGTGTGATATGGTTTAAACGAGGGTAGTAATAAGTGAGAAGTACAAGACAAAGAGTGCACAGATAGACCGTGAAGTTTATTATTTTATGCAATGATACATTAGGTTTTACACAAAAATGGAAGATGGATGTGCACGATCTATCGATTATAAGGTACCTAAATTTACTTAAAAAAAAAAAATCTTTTTTAAATAATATCCAATTAAAAAGTAAAAGGAAACGTTGATTAAAACTGAATTCCATAAATGAGAAAACAAATATTATATTGAATGATTACATGATTAAAAAATTCCGATCTGATTTCTGATACAATTGTATCAGTATAGATTACATTTTCATGACACTGGGACAAATGAGATAAAATTCGTACCAATTAACCATACATGGATATTCTATTACCTTCTGAAATTATCCCAATAGTTGTTTGCCCTATTCCCAGGTGGTACTTGATTATTCAGTTGCTGTTGTTGCTGTTGAGAGTTAGCAGAAGTTGATGCAGCATTATGAGATAATGCAGGAGAAGAGTTCGGTAATGACACCAAATTTGGTAAAGACGAACTTGGCGGTAATGTAGAATCTAACGTTTCACCGAGATGATGAGCGTTACGACTTAAATTAGAATATTCATCATTATTTTCACTGTTGTTACTTCGCTGTAGTAAATGGGATTGTCTCAATTGTGCTTGTAGCTGATTAATAGCTGTGCGCATGGCTTGTAGTTCACGCTGCTGTGACCATAATAATTGACAACATTGTTGTATTGTAGTACCCATCATCTGAAGTTGTTGAGCTTGAGATCCTAATACTAATTGCCGATAATATTCAGACGAGCCTAAAAGAAGTTACATAGACTTTGTTACATCCTATTGCTATCTGAAGTCTCTTGATTTTCATAATCATGTATGTATCTTACCGTGTTGTACTTGATTTAATGGAGGTGGTGGGTATGTCCACCAATTTCCATTAAATCCATTTTCAATTGCTGTTGTTTGAGCACCTATATCCATTAAATTTTCTGTTGATACACCATCTACACTTTGATCATTGGATCCTCCTACACGCCGGAAGGTAAAAGCTTGAAGTTTATAACGCATATACATTACAGTGTATTTTACCTGTTGCAGCTGAAGGAGGCCATACATTAGCAGGAGTACTTGTGTGACTGACATGAGAATTGGAACTCCTTTGACTATTTAAATCAGTTGGTCCTCCTAAGTCACGATTAACGCTAGATGAATGTGATGAATCCTGTTGCCCCACAGGAGAAAAGTGATATAAATGTGCAATTTTCATTGAACTTTACGCATAAAAATAGTATTATACCTTTCGCATACAATCTTCAATTTGACGTATTTTTCCTTGAATTGGTTGAGTCTCTGAATTACTGTTATTGTCCAGTTTTTTATCAGAACTGGTTGAAGTTGTGACTGATGGGGGAGGAGTTGGAGTGGGGAAAACAGTTGTGGAATTAGAATGAGCTGCTGTTGACGTCGAAGCCGCTGGTCTTTTCAACCGTTGTAATTCTACTCTGGTACTTTGTAGTAGAGCAGACTGTTCTCGTAACTCTTGTGTAAAAGCCTGTGAAAAAGGTTATGCATAAATAAATTTATAATACATACTGAAGTACCGGTACTCTTACCTGTATTTCTTCAACAGATAATCTATCTTCTGTATTTCTAGCTTTTTCATGACTTTTGTCGTCGACATCGTTTTGACGTTCGAACGAAATGTTTGTTCCACCTTCTTCTTCGTTAGCATTTAAAGCAGCTGTCATATCACCATTTATGTCTACTTCTGGTTCGGGGTCAGAATTTGAATCAGGACATTCGCGAGATCTTGTCACTTCGGCCACTAATGCTACTAAATGAGCAAGTTGTGCTTTCATGGCTTCCAATTCAGCGGATTTATCTCTTATACAATTTCTTGAACCTTCAGAACTCTGGAATGCACGTATAATGAACAACGATACACATTATTTTAAGTTATACAAGTTATTGTGGAAAATAGTATACTAACACAGCTACCCCTGTCAGACATCATCTCTATAGCGTGTAATTCTGCGACGATGTGGTCCATGCGTTTTTTCTTTGTTTGGAGTTGTGCCAATTTTGCTGTTGCAGATTCAAGTTGCTCGACATTTACAGGTAATGATTGACTTAAGACAACTTCATTTTGATTTTCCTGTTGTAAAAGAGCTTGCTGAGCTCGGCGTGCTTCATTTAATCTTTCTGTAACACTTAATTGCATCCCAACAACGCTAGCTTGATGTTTCATCAAGTGTGCAAGTTTTCTCTGTAATTCTTCCATTTTGCGTAATTTCGTTTCTCTACTTAACTCGCCGTTTTCATCTCCATTCTAAGAAAAATTTCGTGAATAATTTATAGAATGTAGCAAACCTAAATATACATGAAATTTGTAATAACCTCGTAGAACATCTCATGGTCTTCATACTGTTCTAAAAGTCTGGATAATTTTCTCTCACTATCATAAAGGTCCTCTAACATAGTACCCAATTTCTCATTTAGTGCCTGTGCTCTCTATAATATAATAATACAAATCTGAATATGAAAAAAATGTAATGCACAAAAGAAACCATTGTTTCATATTATTAATTTTCTCTACTTACTGGATCAGTGGATTGAACAAGTGAATCCATTAGTGTTGACGTAACTCTGATACACTCTCTGATTTTATTTAAGCGAGCTTCTACTTGACTTTTATCAGGCTGTAATAGTTAAATGAAAAAGGTTTACTTACATTTTTATTAGAATTAACTATTTACATATACTGTACCATTTTATCAACATTAGAGGGTTTCCTTCCTTCAAATCGTGAAGGTGATTGAGTTTGAGAATCTGTAGGTGGAACCATTTTCTGCCAATCTTCTGCACTGTAATTGTATGGCCTTCCACAGGTATATGATGCTGTGATAAAATTAAAGAAAATATCAATTGATTAAACTGCAAAAATATGAAAGAATAAATATTTAAATATATACCAAATTCAGATATATCCTGATAAGATGTAGAGGGTACTGGAGGAACTGATCTTGTATTACTATTCTTTGTTATCCTTAAATGATCCCTTTCACTAACTGGTTTCCAGTCAAGTTGGTACTATTGCATGTAATTATTAAATTAAAGAAACTGATTAGGTGCACAGAGAAATGATTTCTAGAAATGGTGAGTGAAATACTGTAACTCTACTGCCTTGAGGTAGGATTGTATCTGGATATGTATTCTTAGAGAGAACTTCCCCACTATTCAGCTATCTATTATTAGATTATCTTCTAAAATGCTATATACAGATGGTGTGTAAAGTTTTCATTTACAAAGTTCAAATTACATTAAATTAAGAAATATGTAATGTTTAGGTCTATAATATATTTTGTATATTACAAAATATTATTAAATAATAGGATACAGATTAAGTTACAATAAAATTATTTTGGTATATCAACGTAATATAATACTACTTATGTCATTAACTTAGAAATATTTTAACATACAATAATGTATATTACAAGAAATAAAACATAATATTATGAAAATAAATAATTTACAACAAGAAGTAGAAGTATTATATTAATTTTTAATTAGTTTACCAAATTGTTAGAATGTTGTGCATGTCCATGATAAGAAGAATGATTTACAAATTGATTAGCAGCTGACCGTTCCCTATTTCTATCATTTCTTCTATTGCTTTTCGGAAGTGTGCCTGTGTTCTGTGGACCATCGTTAAAACCAGATGACATGGTGTTTCTCTATAAATATTCTTACACTGTTGAAGAAGTATTTCTTTTTGTTCAATGGCTTTCCACAGTTAACCTTGCTAGACAATTGTTACCGCGATATCATTTTAGGACGTAATTGCTATACATGAGAAAAAAAAAGTAGTGTCATTTACCTGCCCAGATCGACGAGCTGATTATAGAGGAACGAACATCCCAGACAAATATTGAGTAACTGAATCAATTCTGGTTTCGCCAAATGTTATGAGCAAGATGTAGCATCAAAAATATAAATCGGTATTCACGAGGTTCTTACGTCAAAATACTTGGCAGGCTAATAAAAAGAATGGAATATACCATAAATAAGTTAGGCCATTGACGCATTTACCGAGACGATTACAAGAGTATATCGATTGTAGTCCGACGAAAATTACATCTAGTTACTCGCATCTACGGCCATTTTTAAATACTGACATGTTTGGTTACAAAACAAGACATGCGTTAACTATATTGCACACCTCGTCTATGATTATACACAGAATTTCATTATCTTAATTATTTACATAACAATAGCTCCTTATTGTACCACATTATAAAAAAAGATAAAACAAAAAATATTATCCAATTTGTACTATAATCTTTCTTCTGAATTATATCAACAATTTCGTGCCATCATTATTAAGGAAGATATTATTTTTACTTTTAGATAAAATCCATTTATTATTCTACAAAATACAAGACTTTCGAAAACTTGACAAATCCAATGAGGCTGAAATTTTGCAAATAGTTTCGTTTTACATAAAAAACAATGTTTATGAGGGGGACTTTTAATGATGCGAAGATTAAAATGTAAAATTTGACAAAAAAGGGTTTTATCATTTCAATGTCACTCCCTGTAATTTTTGAAACTTTTATATTTTGATAAGTCTCATATTCTACCGATACAGAGGTTCTTTTTGAATAAGAAAAATGTTTATGAGAAGGATTTTCCACAATATTAAAATTAAGACATAAAATTTTGTAAAAAGGCGTTTTACTATTATAATGTCACTTCCTACGTTATCGTTGCAGTATAGGACAAGCATCGCTTCACGATGCGTACGGAAACAGCTATTTTTGAAAACGCCACTGAACATGTGAACATTAACAATATAAAATAAATATATATATATATATGTACCTCAAAGGAATGACGAAAAAGTATCGAATTCTATTGTAATTTCATTCCTCATTGTGTCGGTATCATAGAAAATGATACTATTATGATAAAACCCTTTCTCACAATTTTGTGTCTCAGTTTCGCAATAGTCAAAAATTCTCCTAGCAAAAATTATTTTTTTTTAACACTAGAACTATCAGATAGGTCAAAGTGACACATTCCTTTTTATTCCTTTCGTAATTACTAAAACGGTACGAACACCTCTCTGAAAAATTACTAAAGAAACTGATTAAAGAATATCTAACCTGAAATTTAAAGCCACTCTTAACCCTTTGAACTCTGTAGACTCCAATATTGCACCAGTTATAATATTAAATATTTTAATGAATCTTAAAGAAACTACCCTAAAATTATTAAATTTTCCACACATCCAAATTTTTTCACTGAGAAGGAAAATGAAAGATCGAAGAAATGTTATAGCATTTCTTATATTCGCTAGGAATACTTTAAAAATTAGTTGCAGTTGCTGATAGATTACAAAACAACCTGGAGTGCTAAGGGTTAATAAATCCACGTTACCTTAGGAGATACAATTTGATACTTTTTGCCCAGAAGTTTGAATGGTTTCACAATATGTGGCGCCAGCAATCATGGACAAGTAGAGATAAGAATAAATATATAGGAGTGACAAGGCCAGAGATAGTTTGTTTAATGACGCCACCTAGGAGAAACAATCTGGAGTACCATTTGGTTAGAAGTTTGAGCAGTTTCATAATAAATGGCGTAACCAATTCTGGATAAAGAAACGGTAATTTTAAAAATTGTTTTTTAAATTACCTTAACGGTTCTTTAATAGATTAGGCACTGCTATTCTGTGTTACTAATGGAATATTTGTTAAATATTCCGCAATGAACGATTAATTATAACATTCCGATTTATTATATAAAGAAAACATTTTACTATTTCGAATTATGAAAAGGAAAAACAAAATCCTAGGGTTAATATTCCTGCTTCTTGTAGAGGTAATGTTCACAGCATTAGTCAGAACTGCCATCTGACAATAAATGCAGAAAATCATAGTTGCCTGCTCGATCAATACGCAAAATTATGATTCATTTTGCAATTTAAGTTTGTGGCCAAGGATTGATATTATGCATTTGTTTGAGGCTGCAGATGTTAAAAATTTGGAGTTTTGTTGATACTCTTGGTTAATATGAAAGATAATCACTGCAAGAATGATACACTGAATTTTATTTACTTGTACATTTTCTTGGGTTTTCTGTATTTCGTATAGCGTGATTTTCCATTCTCGACTTTTTATTACCTAAAACATTGATTACTCACGCATTATGTTATTGGAAATAATTACGCACACTCACAAGTTCTCGCGGAATCGCTGATTTACAGGATGGTGTGCGTTGCCGGGAAACATGGTGAACCGGCGTGACCTGTAAATACAAAGATAATTCCGAATATATAGTGCGTTAACGAACAGATTGTATTAAAAATATGAATTTTTAAGATACTTTACATTATGAGAGACTTCTTTCACGAAGATAAATTCCGCGTTTGAAAGAATTACATTTTACTTAATGGTCGTGCAAGAACGCGCAATATTGTTAATTATTTCACAATTATTTTTCTGTGCCTCCAATTTGGATATATGCTGCCTTTAAAGGGCATTTGATTTTGAATTCGTGAACTAGATAGAAAGTGAATGTCATTTTCTTCGATAAGATATTGAACGAATACTATTTCTAAAGTACGAATAATAGGTAATACATATAGTAATTAATTTCAGGAGCACAATCATGTTTTGAAACCAAACTATTTCTAAAGTTTTGAAACTTGTCTATTTTGAACAAATACTATTTCTAAAGTACGAACAATAGCTAACGCATATAGTGACTAATTTCAAGTACACAATCATTTTTAGAAATCAAACATTTTTTGTTTAATATAAATTTTCTAAATTCTAAATTATAGAATCATCTACGACTGTGAACTGTTCGAAGTTCTACGGTGTCCTCAGACGTAGTAGAAACGCAAGGCATCGATGGACACCATGTATACACGCCCTCCTTACAAGAACAGGAAAACCTTATTTCAAACAGGTTTCGAGCGGCAAATAAATGATGAATTTAATTATATTGCCATACTTTGATATCTAAACGGGTTGCGGCTGCAGAAAGCTGTGTCATTTTTCATGATGCGAACTATGCCGTCCTCGCCTTTATTTAATTCTATATTTACGTTTTCCTCCTTGGTTAGTTAAAATATGTTTATTTGCATACACCATGGAGCTCTTTGAATAATACTAACAATAAGCCAATAAATAGCAATCATTTGATCGATCGAATACAATCAAGATTTGAAATAAGTTAGCAATCAGCTAACCATATACATGTTTAACACTGAAACTACCAGACAGATCGAAAAGACTCCCCGATTTCTTCATTTTGAAATTATTATGATAGGTGTTCCTCTGAGAAATTATTTAAAAAATTGATTTACCAATACGCGAACTGAATTAATTACAGTCTCAATACACTCTTGAAGTTTCTATAGTGGAATTTCAAAAAGTCAATTTAACGCTCGGTAGTTTAGTGTGAAAATAAAAATGAAAGTTCAAAAACGATCCATATGATCCTTATTCAATCTTTCTTTCTATAATAGGAAGTGCATTCTACTTCTTACAGAATATATTAATAATACTAACAACAATGATTATCTTCTCCAGATAAGAACCTCTGTTCTTAGAACTTTATTTACATTCTTTCATTAAATATCCACGTATCAATCGTCGAGGGGGAATCTTATCATGCGTGGATGTCCAAATGTCAAAGAGCAAGGAAAAAATCGTCGAACGATTAGACCGTGTAATCCCAACGCGTTATGACGCGTATCAAATCGAGTCGGGTATTTATCGATCGGCCAGATCGCACTGGATCAAATCGCGGTACGAAGACGAATTCTTAGACGCGTTCCAGACAATAAACTTTAAGTAACAACCGAGAGATAGGGAATCAGCGGTCCATTGTTCAGCGGCTGAACGTGGGAATTTCAAAGCTGGGAAACACTTGAATGAGACGGTAATG
This sequence comes from Nomia melanderi, assembly GCF_051020985.1. NCBI lineage: Eukaryota > Metazoa > Arthropoda > Insecta > Hymenoptera > Halictidae > Nomia > Nomia melanderi. The sequence goes on along the minus strand of NC_135004.1, from coordinate 13,070,000 downwards.
ATCATTCTCACTCGTGAACAATATTTCTGAATTACATAACGGAAAACCAACATAGACTCCAGCTTTACAAACACAGGGAGCAGTGGTTAGGTTTAATCATCCTCCTTCGAGAACGAATTTTATTGCGATGTTTACAGCGGGTCTGGAAAAACCCAGGATCTCATGGTTTCCCAGCGATTTCTCGGCCGCAGGGTAACCGGGACGCAAACTTGACCGTGACAGTAAAAATCGCGGTGAAGTTCCTTTCGGTCAATGGCGACAATGGCGCACAGCCAGAGGAGCAGGGCACCATGCAGCGGTTTTCAGGAAAATCCACGAGTTTACCGAGAACTCGCACGCCTGATCGGCTTTGTGCTCCTGATATTTCCAGCATTCCGTTCGTGGAGCTCAGCCGCGACGAACCTCATCCATTGGCTATTTCAGCTATAAAATAGATAGATACCTAATCTCATCGCAAAGCTTGACATGATGCTAATCTTTCAGCGCTGAATTCTTTATTTTTTCACATAAACATGTAATTCTTCGTTGTCTCGCTTTGATCTTTCATTAAAATATACTCTACGTGCGTTCGTCCTGCGTTCGATGAGTACACGCTCCATTTTTTTATTTTATTGCGCGCAGAACGAGAGGTTTTTCCAACTAAATTCCACAGTTACCTGGTTAAAAATAATGCTTTACAGGAATCTTAACCCTTTGAACTACAATATCAGACTCGTGATGAAAATTTTCAACCGAGTTTGAAAAATCTAAGTGTTATTACTATTCTATATTATTATTAATAATTTATTGCTTATAAAATATTAACTAAGTTATATTCTTACTTATAAAATATGAAAATAAGTTATTACCTATAAATTATTACTTTTCGATTATCAATCGTTAATCTTTGGAGGAAACGTACACATAAAACAAGCATCAAAGTTCCTTTTTTTTCTAATAAATTATTAACACGTTGACTGTCACTAAAATTGCTTAAATGCAATTACAATTAGAAAACTGATGTCGAATAAAAATTCTTGGTAACACAAACAGCTAGATGATAGTGTAACGCGTGTTCTGTGATACCGAGTCATTAATAATTATTTCTGATACCATTTGCCTTTGTTATTAAAGATGTATCGTTACACAAAACGTTCGAAATTCTCGTGGCAGTCAACGTGTTAATGATGAAGCAGTTGCGTCAGTCACAGTTAAAAAAATAAATCCTAGGGCAGGAGGTTAAAAAACTCAGAATTTCGAAGTAATTGCTTCAAATATCTAAATGAATCTATTCTAACGAAGGGAACTTCTTTATTCTATATTAAATTTTTCCGAAGAGTTTCAGGTGTTCTAATTGATTGGGAGTAATTTTATATGTTCTCTTTACATCAATTTAAATTTATACTCGCGAAATGATAAGAATGAAGTAAATAAATTGAAGATTGCGATTGAAGTGTTTGATACGCGAAGAATTAAATCGAGAGCACCCAGGAAGTACGGGAACCTTCCTGTAGCCGTGACCTTTCTTGCACTGTTTCGAATTAAGTATCTCGATTGTATATCATCCGCTGTGTTGCTCATACTGGAATGAGAATCTTAAATACGCCAAGCCAAGATGGAATTTTAGAACGATTACATCAATGACTTCTTTTCTATCTCGATTCGATGTAAAGAAATGATTTACAGCACAGTGTAGCAAGGTCGTGGACTATGTTCACATAACAGAAAGTATTTATCTCGCATTTGATTGGAATTTACTGCGATTAATCTAGCCGATCCTATTTTTTCGTATAAAAATCGCGGCGAGACAGAGATGGAGAGCGGAACGAGCATCGCCGCTTTAAAACCGCAATAATGGCCGTCAACGGCGGCGGTATCGCGATGACAGAAAACACCATCCCTTCGTGCCTGGAAAATAACAATAACACCGAAAGTAACAATTTTCAATTTCGTGCGGTTTCAATGTGTCACATATCCGAGTGAATCAGTCAGATATTCATTTGCGACTGGAAACCGCAGCACTCTTCGCCGACACGATTTGTTTCGCGCGTATCCGAGAAATATCAAGTTATTATAGGAACAATGATAAACGATGGAACAATGACATTTCATATTTAAATATAAACTCCGCATTCTTACCGCTCGATGTAAAAGTTCACGTGTAATGTTGAAACCTCTTTAAAATGGAAGAACGTTCCGCGAAATTCGTTTCATTACCGCGAACCGCAAATTACCGTTAACATTAATGAAACCCCGGAAAACCTGTCCGAAATGTGTAATTATTCCGCAGCGGCGGCAGCCATTTGATTCGAACAGCTAATACTTGTAATGGAGTTCCGCGAACTGTTCAAATACAAATTTCTCTGGTCGAATGCACATAATAACCTATTGTAGGCAAGCATTGGAAGAGTGTATAATCGTTCTCTTCCGTATCCAAATTATCCGAGGCACACAAACAAACCGCAGACGTTACACGTCCGCGGTACGCGAAATTACACTTAACGCGATGAAATTCGAAGATCTAATCTCCACCATCTATTTACGACTATTGGGGGTATAAATTTCGTTTGCGATCGTTACGAGCACGCACGGCTAGCGCGTAACGCGATACTTTAAATACGATTGATTTTAAAAGCCGTATGAAGGTTACATGAGAGCAGTGCGCCTTGAAGTAACTTTAGAATTTTGAATCAAACGGTGAGCATCGAAGGGGCAACAAAACGAACGATTGTACTTGCGAATTCATTGAGAACCAGCTCCGATGTAAGCATCGTAGTCTCCTGTTTACGGAAACAAAAATACTGTCGGTATCAGGGTTACGGATCCGTTCGCATAATCGGCCGATAATTGAGGAGAACGCGGCTGGGCAAGGATTAACCCGAATTAGGCGCGTTGATGCGAAGAGAAATTAGTCTCGTGTCCTGCGAGAAAGACGTCGGTGACGTCTGAAACGTGTTCTCCACCATCTTTGCCCTCCGGGACGGGAATTTCACGGCGCCCAGAAAGATGCACACACGCGTCTTCTCGTGGGGAATGGAGCCGGGAAGTTGCAGCGATTTCCCATCGACGCACATATGACTCGTTCCCTTCTAGTGGTGGGGATCCCGGTATTCGCGGATTTATATACAACGGGCCGCCAACGTCTTGGACACATTTGACCGTGGTAGCTGGATCCGAACGATCGCGAGTCTGTGATCGAATCCGCGCGCTGAGAATTTTTACGACGCAGAAACGTTCAAGTGACACCATGGTAAGTACATGGGAAGGAATACAATTATCGGGCTGCATTCAATATTTCTGTACAGTAGAAATTCTATTCTCGTGCAAATATCTATAAACTGCGAGAGGAATGTGTTAATTTCCTTGGAATGTTGTAGCCGTTCATTGAAAATTGATGCGCTAAGTGTTTGATTAGTTTTACCGATTGAATACTCATTATCCGCATGTTTTCATTCGGTGTTTCTAATATTCGCCGGAAATTAACAACCGTTCGACAAACTGCACAAATGCGAAGCTAACAATTGCATTTTCTAGCTCGCCGGGCAGAGGAATCCGCGAATATTCGTTAATTTCGCGGGCGAGGCGCAGTTTCCCTGATATATTATCGCGCGTGCTTTCGTGAAAGGCCAGGTAGAAATTCCAGTTTTCAACAGTGATCACGGGCGAACCGTGAAAATACCAGTTCCCTGCGAGGGGAATAAAATCAGGCCAAGTTAATAGGAAGCAATGAACTCGCTGAAAACGAAAGATACGCGTAGCCGGAGATACTAGTAATCGAATCTTCGACGCGAATGGAAGCAGGCCGGAGCAATGAAATTTTTTAACAATCTTCGCGAAGTAATACCGATTCCGTCTAATTTCTCGTTACAGATGAAACACATCGTAATTCTGTTCGCCGTGCTCTATCTGGCCCAATCTCAGAGGCCGCCTTACGCCGGCAGCGCGGACCGAAATCGCTATCCCCAGGTTCTTCCGCAGTACATCCAAGAACAGGCCGTCGCAATGGCGGCGCTGGGAAACCGAATAGGCGTGGATGCTCAGTCCTCAAGGCCCACGACGACGACGACGACGGTGAATCCGTTGGACCTGCCGGTCGACGCGCTCGGCGACGTCGACCTGATCAACAGAATCAAAACCTGGCCGAGAGACAAGCAGCCATTTTGGTACCTGAACTGGGTGCAGATCCAGGAGAACCGCGGCGACACGAGGCAGCGAGCCCAACCCACCGAACAGAACGTGTATCCCAGGAGCTATTAAAACGGGATCGAATTCGGTAGTTCGTCTACTTAACGATTTACGCGAGGCGACAGCACTGCCGTCATCATTCTGCTAGTCAAAATCTACTCTTTTACACGACGATGAGATTCTACTTCATTCCTTCGACTTCTCTCAAGTTGTCCGCCATATTTCGTGTTATCGGATGTGTCTGTTGCTCGTTCAATCAGCAAACGCTGTCGTATTTCGTCACGGTTTCGATGATTCCTTGGCCAGAGGCCACTTGAACTTTAGATTTCACGGTTGAATTTTGCCCGTTTTCTGCTTGGAACGTCGTGCCTATACCTCCGGCGTAGAATGGATGGCTATAAAAGTAATCCCGTCGGAACTGTTAATCCGTTATTTCCTTAGGCGGTAGTTGACATCGCTCGTTTTCCAAATTGGGGTCTGGCACGGGCGTGGCTAAGTCCTTGCTTGTACGGCATTGAAATCCCCGGTGAAGCCGACTCGAACTAACGGGGGTCTCAAGAATTACTTTTGTCTCTGGAGAGATTGTTAGTCCTCTCGTTGTATCTACGTTCTCGTCGGTTGCACCAGCTCGCGGTGGACAGTGTCATCTTTACCTGTGCGCGATTGTGACGAAGACCTTCTGTTCTTTGTTTATTTCGGCAATGCATCTGTTTTCCTCGATTTTCTTAATCTCCATGCCTGCTTTCGCGGCGGTCCTTGTTCGCGCGCTATACCTGTATCCAATCGAACTGTTCGTAACCTTCGACGTATTTAACTCTAATCGTACCACGTGTTTTTATAGCGAATCATACCGCGTGACTCTCAGTTACTTATGAGAATAAAAGGAATGATTAACATGTTATTGCTTTTGTTTATAGCGCCCAAATTTTAGAAGTCCAAATAGCTTTTGGAAATGCAATGTGAAATAATCAGATTTAAGTGAAAAGTTTAAATGTGACTCGAAGTCGCATTGTGGTTTGGTTAGAGTTAATACGGACGTGAATGCTATAGAATTCATTTTCATTGCGATGCAAAATGACACGGATGTTACAACATTGAAGTTTATAAGCCACATTGTCATGAATTTAATTCTATATAGTCTTAACTTTTTGAAATTATCATGCAATCTGAAATCCAGCGCGAATAGACGTGAACCCACCGATGACGAAGGCTGAACAGAAAGTTTCGTCGGAAGATTCAAAGGAAAAGTGACTATTTTTTAAAACGGATAATTTATTTCTGAGTCTAAAGTGCAGTTGCTGATTCACTTATCTCTTGAATGTATACAAACAAGAGGTATCTGAAAAGGAACGAAGTACTTGGAAAAACTTCATTAATTCATAAGAATTGTTTCGTGTAGCGTTCTCATCGATTTCAAAGATTTTCGGGTACGCTGCCAGGGACGTGATTTTAAGGAACTTTTTCTATGACGAGAGTCCATGTATGTAACGGGTGAACTGTTTGAAACAAAAGCTACTATAGATTTTCACTAAATTGATGGATATTGTATGTACCGTTATTTTAAATAATTTAATTTATCCTTTAAAGATCTTCTCTTCTGCCTACAATTTAACTTTATTATTGTCTGAAAACAACAGGACAATTTTATTTAGATTTAACTAGAAGGATCTTTGACAATTGTGAGAAAAGTTAAGGTGAGACGTATCTTTGACCCAGAAAAAGACAATGTAGACACTTGCTTTTGTTTATATATATATATATATATATCATAAAGAAAAGAGTTACTTGAAGTTACACCCACAGTAACATATCCACAAATAATTAAAATTTCTTAGGAAAACGCACAATTAAGTGATAACCCTGGAATTTCTTGACACAACATTCTGTTCAGCCTAATATCATATCAGTCCATGAGTGATATCACGTGATTTAAGCTGACTGCAGGATAACTTCAGAATGCACAAACAATTACGAAAGTGCACATTCCACTGTCGTCTGTGCGAATATGCAGAATAGTTCACTAAATTGCGTGAGGATGAATGAATGCTGTTCGATTATTACTCAAAATACTCAAAATACTGTTGTACGATGAACGTTATTCACACCGGAAATCATTTGAATATGTTCATTCCTGAATTGTTTCGAGATCCCTGTTAATCTACAATAAGTTAACAATTCGTTCGTTCTATTTATGCAACGAGTTTAAAGAGATTTATAAGGTAGTATTCAACTGAAGCAGTATCTCTTCTATTTTTAAAATCGGACCTGTGTGATTTTTTGTTAAAGAAACCATTCTCATCAATGATCTTCGTCATTCACCTACATGTATACGGTTAAGAATATTTCCAGAATTCTTATATTAAATAAAGATTTAACAGTAAACGAAATAAACGTTGAACCACAAACTTATTTTTAAAACCTTCCATTAACACGTTGACTGCCACGAAAACCTTCAGAGTTTTATGTATCATTTATTCTATAATAAAGATATAAAGGAAGAATTATTAATTTTTTGATATGAAAATTTTCATATTGTCCTATTCTCTAATTGTTTATGTTATGGAAAATTTGTATTCGAAATCAATTATCTTCCAAGTCATAATTATTTTCTTGTAATTCAAGCTTCGGTCATCGGTGATCACCATGGTAGTCAGTGTTAAAAAAAATCTTATAACCATAGAAAAATCACGTTCCAACTGGTAACCCGTCCAAAATTTAATTTTTCCAACAGAAAAATTAACGGATCCTTTTCAAACATTACGAATCCATCGAAAAATTAATTAAATCATAAAATATTTTCATTCGACATTACTTATCTGACGAATTATAATTATCGTCAAGTAATTTGAAAGCATTGGTCATCGGTGACCACCCTACCAGTCAAAATGTGAAAAAAAGTCTATAACCATAGAAAAATCACGTTCCAACAATTAACCCATCCAACATTCAATTGTTCCCACCAAGAAAATCAATTCATCCCCTTGAAACCTCACGAATCCATCGAGAAAGCGATACAGAACAACCCCATTCGACCGAAAAGGCAAAAAGCAAAGAGCGCGGATGAAAAACTCTGTAAAACATCTCGGCGACAGAAGGGATTTTTAAATTTTCAATCCACCTGCTGAGCGGCCCGCGTCAGCCAATAGGGAATGACAACGAGGCGAGCCACGGTCCAGAGAATTACGGTGTCCGATTGGGCCGTCGTGCAAGTTGCGCACGAGTAAGTCGGCTGCACGCCGGTGACGTCACGGCAGTCTGTCCAATGCAGCGGCGAGAATCTCAGTAATAACTGTGCGTGCGTGCCGTACGCCGAAGCGTGTTACTCGTACTTGGTTGTACAGGCGAGGACGAGGGGCCGATAAAAAAAATCTCGTTCCGTTTCGGAGATGTTCCCCGACAGGGTTATGCCGGACGGGGACCGCGTACGGTAGCTTTCTTTTTTTTCCTCCATTCATGAAACAGGGAACGGTTATTCATTAAAGAGGGCCTAAATGTGTCCAAGAAATATCGGCGTGTCGAGGGAAAGGCAGACGACTGCACGCGATCCGCCGTACCTGACAGTCCACGCGGTCCGGCCCCCAAAACACTTTCGTCTCGCTATATACACACGAGAAATCGCGTCGCGTTTCATTCACAACGCGAGCGCCACTGGCAATGTCGGGAAGTGACAGCCCAACATTCTTTCACGGCCAGCCCTGGTCCAGCTGGATCGAAAGAATAGGACGAGACAAGCCGTTGAGTAAGTGCGCTGTAATAATCATTGAAAAGCTCGTTCGTTCGTCCGCTGTCGCTGGCCGGAACGCGACAACGGCGAGCGTCCCAGCTACAGTCTACCTAACCTCAACTTCGATGCTCCTTTGTCCGCGGACTTGACGCACGGCCCGTCACGTTACCGTGTCGGAGCCGAGGCATGATTTTATTCCGGAGAAATGTCGCCGACGTTTGTCCGACGGTTTCGATCGCCCGTAGATTCACGATTAAGCGTCGCGAGCCTAGCCGCGTCCTTTTTTCCTTGACAATTATGTAATTCAGAAATAGAATACCGACCGTGAAAAACAGACGGCCCGCAAACGGTGTCTGGCATGGATCGTTCGTTCGATCCCCCCGGTTTAATGATCTATCGGCGAACGTAATCGACGATCCCGTTGCCCTTGGATTATTTATACATGTACGACGCTCGATTTCGTAGATTTCTTTCTGTTTTGATTCTATCCGGTTTCGAGGAAATGCGTGGAACGATAATGCATGTAAGAAATGTAAACATAATAAATACTGTTCACCATGAAGTTTGTGTTTTTTATTTCACTGGTTGCTTTTGTGAATGATGGGGATGAATGATGATGGGGTTTCAGTGATGGAATCTCAGATGTGGGACTGTCATTGTTGGAAAGTTAATTGCTGTGGTATTTGATGGATTTTAGTTGCAGATTTGATGTGATGAAGTTGGAGTTTTGAATTTGAGTAGGGGATGAGATTTGATTGTAATGAAAATATGAAATGTTTATTGAGTTGATGATATTTTATTGTTTATTGTGTATTTTATGTTTTATATTATTTTCTTGTGTGATCTTGTATGATTTATTGTTGGCGTCATAGAAGTATTTGGTATGTTACAGGTGATGACGAAGCAGAAGGTCAGCACTCCACCTCAGTCACACGCCTTGCGGCAGAAGGTATGCATTTTGTAATAACTATTGTGCATTATTTTCATTCAATATTATGGATACAAGGTATTATTGATATATTGAAATATCCTGACTCTCCTTTAATAAGATGATCTTTGTTCCAGACATTGATTTATATGGATTCTGCCCTGAAAGAGATACTTTTTACACCGTTGTATGTGAAACATGTCATGCCATAGTCAAACCACAAGCCCTTATTCAACATATGGGTATGTAATTTCATTGTACTACTTTACATTAATTTTACTATTTTGATTCAATCTTAATTTTCCAAGGGACTATTTTGATTTCAAACATACTTCATTGAAATCATATCATATCTTTGAAATCAAAGAATTTCACAGAATATTAATTATTAAAGAATATTTAATATCCTCTGAAGTTAAGTATAGCATGTCTATCCAACAAACCAACTTTAATATAGAAAGGAATAGATTAATCTAATCAGTTCAAATAGAGGCTTTCACTACAATCAAACTTAGATAATTATTTTTCCACCAATTCAATTTTTAAAAAAATTTATAGATAAAGTCTACTTTGCTTGAAAAAAGACACTTTCTGATGGATATGAGTTCAGTATCAAAAGAGGTGCTTCTGATATTTTAAGATGATATTCGATTTTTTAAATGGAACTGTATATTTTTGTTTCGCTGGATGTGTAGCTTATTTCGAGACGAATTTATCGATCCTAATACGTTGATCCTCCAAGGTCATTAAATGTCACTTCCGACTATTTAAAGTATTCCTTCATTGAAGTCTAAGGATGAACTTTATCATGACTACACTTTCAAACATAAAATATTTACATTGCAATTACTACGAACTTTCTAACAGATAAGATTTATCAGTACCTGGTAGTGGGTATCTATAAATCGGCAGACCAATTTTTAACGAGTTAGACATACTATTCAAACTAATATACTAATGCAAAGCATAGTCTTTTTGAATACACAAGACAGAAAACATTTTCCGGAGCTCCGATGAAGGGATAATTTAAGCGATCACAAAGAACCCTATCTTGAAAGATCAACATATACATTAACAAATTCGCCCAGAGTACTCCTAACTAAAAGTATTCAGCATCAGTAAAGACAGGACACAACAATTAAACGTACACGACCAAACGAGTACATATTCATCACAGAATGTCCTGAAAAAAACAGCAACCTCCAATCCACAGTTCTTAAAGCTATATATAACTTAGAACAGTGTTTCTCAATGTGGGCCAATTTGAAATTTGAAATATCACTTCATATATTTCATAACATTACGCACAAAAATATTATAATAAATATTAAAAATTATATACAAGTTACATAGGCGGGCATAAGAATTTTAGAAAGGGTAGAACACAAAGAAGGTTGGGGAACACTGACTTAAAAGATAGCCGTGCGGCCAAATGAAAAACGGCACCACTCGATGCTTTAAACGTTCTCCCTTATTCTGCCACAGAAAGTCGTCATCCTTCCGGCACAGTCAGTTTTCCGCCTCCCACCACCCCTGCAGTCAAGCCACCCGTGAAAACGCCGTATTGCAAAGTGTCGAAGCTGAAGAAGACGCAGCCGCCGCCGCAGATCACCACCGGGAATAAGATAAACCACACGAGCGTGAAACGAGCCGGCGAACAGCCGATAGTGCCGACGAGCTTGCCGTCGTCGCTGCCGGTCGCAACGTCACCGCGGTCGCCGCTCGAGTCCCTTCCGGTTCAAACGTCAACGAACTCGTCGACGGGGCCGACGGTCTCCTCGAGTCCTGTGAAAAGTCCGGGTACAGCTGGCCAGCAGCAGCCACGTCGCAAGAGGCTTAAAACGGACCGGTCGTTGCTCAAGGACCGCGAGTACGACCCGGACCGGCACTGCGGTGTCTGGAACGACGAGACCGGCAAGCCTTGCACCAGGTCGCTCACCTGCAAGGCGCACACGGTCTCGCTGCGACGGACAGTCCTCGGTCGGAGCAAAACCTTCGACAAGCTTCTCGCGGAACACCGGGCGTCGAAGGAGGTGCCGAACCGGCCAACGAAAGTAACCGTGACCGGCACTGTCACCGTCTCGTCAGCTACCTCCAACCTCAACCCTTTGACACCCAACACCCCTGGGCTGAACGCCGACGCGGAAGCGCCCAGTTCGCCACCTGTTCTCTCGCTGCCAGACACGTATCCACTGCCAAAGGTAAGGACGATCCGTTAATGTGAATCCTCTTCGTTGTCACTATTCTGTCTCTTTGCATCCCTGGTCTGATGAACGTGCGATCTGTCGTCTCCGCGAGGTCCTGTTCGATTCTTGGCCTACCCTTTCACCGCGAAGGGATAATTTATGACTTCTGTTGTTGGAAGTGGAAATGAGATGATCAGTTGATCAGAAAGTTAGCTGTTTCAAAGGTGAACTCCATCGAGTTTTCTTTTTAATCATTGCGCGCGCAGAAATATATTCTCTCTTATTGATCTTTGTTGATCTAGTTTTGCTGAGTTTTATTGACTGAACGAGTCGGAAACTCGGTCTTCTCTCTGTTTACTTGTTGATGAAGTGATTTTACGAAGTCACCGGTTTTCGCTGTAGAATGTTGGTACTTTTAAGTATAAGACGGTCCGCGGTGAAAGGGTTGAGACTTTGTATTCTGTGTTTTTGAGACGACGTTCGATGTTCCTGCGGTTTGTGTGCTCCAAAGGAAACGAGATATTTTTTGTGTCCCCTCGCTTCCGTGCAAATATTTAGTTCCGGTCCAACGGGCTCTCTCCTCCGCGCTGATTTAGCGATCCTCCGTATCTTCGCGAGAGTTTCAAAGCCTCGAGGTAAATGTACTTTCGTTGGATCATGTTGCGTACTTTCCTCTACTTCCTCCTTTTACCTCTGCCTCCTCTTCTCGTAGTAATGTGTACCTATCTCTCTGTCATCGTGTACCTGTGAAATGACATATTGCATGATTCAATGACTCCAGTAATCGAGCAAAGTGTTCTTGTTACGCAGAGCGTGCGCCTACAATTTGCAGAATTCCGCCCGCTAGAGTCTTTAATTAACCAAATTTATCGTTCCGTCAATATTTCAGCCGGTTCGCCCGTCATATTTATTTTTCGCCGTTATATTAATTAATTCCCTGGAAACGGAATGGCGAAGCACACCCCGCCACGTTCCCGTCGGTATGCTCGAACGGAACGTTGTTGCTCGTCGCGTTGTATTTCCATCGGCTTCGTCGATCCGGCAGGAAAACAATTTTATCGCGTGTCCATATCGTCGAGTTTTCAGGGAACGGAAATATGTTCAATGGCTTTGGAAAGCTTAAAAGTGTAGAAAAAGCTTGTTAGAGTTATATCACGCACCGTGGAGAGCCTCGCGAAGCCCGACCGAAGTTGGGGGATGTTTGATGAACGAACGATGCCGGCTTTTTCTTTATCATTTAACCGAATTAGATCGGGGAGATTCGCTTGAAATTCAAGCGTCGGACACACTCAACTCGGAATCGAATTCCGTGGCGTCTTTAAGAAATATACGAATCTCGTCGAGGACGTGATTGCTGGATGCTGCCGCCGACGACTGTGTATCGAGATATCGATCGTTCGTGTACCGCCAGCATAGAAAATTAGATCTCGGGGACAACAGGTGGCACGGTAAATCAGCGAGCCCTGTGCCTAGTCAAAATTTAGTCGAGCCATGAGACATGCGTTCGATTGGAGCGTCATCAGGTATCAATCGATACCCTATTACACGCGCGTTCTTGCTTTTCGTAAATCTCTTAAGACGCACTAGACGGAATCTAGACGGCGGCTAGAAAGAGTCGAGGATCTGTAGCGGGTCAAAACAGCGTTTGCACACTCTGCTTTCATTCTTTGCGTATTGATTTCTTCGTGTAACGTATCGAGCCCTGCGATGGCTCGTATGTCCAACGTTACACTCGCCTACGCTTGTGCTGCGTTAACGGCAGACATAAGTTTCCGAGTTATAACGCTTGTTTCTTTATAGACCGGTGAAGCAAAAAGTTTGTCCTTGAAGCAGGACAGCATGTTGAAAGAAATATCATTGAAGTTAAAAGGTAGCGTGATGAGGCACTTCTGACAAGTGTAAACTTAACAAAAAAGAAGAGGTGCAACGATGAATATGCGCACCATGGAAAGAAACGCACTTGCTTCGCATGTAAAATAAAGTTTTTGCTTGTTTCTCCTATCGCACCCATCGTGCACAGTGGGTCTCGATTTACGTAGGCTATCTCTCGAGCAAATCAGTTAATGTACTTTTGAATATCGGTTGTTCGGGCTTTCAAACGATTGTTCTGTGTATAATGCTTCCAAAAGTATTCAAACTTCACCGGTGCGCTATTTCTTTACATAAAGTTGCTAGACTGCGGATGTTTCTGCATCTGTAACGCACGAAGATCTCCAAAAACCGACAAAATAGCAACTCAGTCGATTCATCGTATATTTTCATTCGATTTCTTATTCATTGAATCTATTAGTTCGAAAGTCTAATATTCAACTTTCCGTAACTCCTTGCCGTACAATGACGAGTGAGACTCGTGCTGAAGATTTCCAGATTAATTTAACAAAACTCAGTGTTGCTTATTGCTCACGGATCAAAGCGAAAAACTATTTTGCTGTTATCAATGTATTATCTTCAAATGAAACCTCCACTTGAGAAAATTGTTACATTTCTTCCAAATTGATAGTAAAATGCTACACGAGCTCAGTAGCGAAAGTAAATGATACGGCAAGTGGTTAACACTAGAACTACCAAGCAGTCAAGTTGACTTTTCAAAATTATTCCATAGAAACCCCAAGAGAGCATCTGTCGAGGCTTCCATCACTCGAAACGTTTGCGTATCGCTAAAACAGTTTCTTTCGAAATTTCTTAGAGGATCTATTGGTTTTTCAATCATTGCAAAGGAAGAATACAAGAATGTCATTTTGACAATAGTAGTTCTAGTATTAAACATTCCACCAAAAGTCGAAGCAGTTTCACGAAGTTCCGCAGTGCAAGTCGCTCGATAAAGAGAAGCGACAGTGCGAACGCATCTTTGACCCGCCACAGACGACCACCGTACGAAACAAGAAATCGGGAACGAACGTATGAAAGAACAGAAAAGAGAAAGAAAGAAAGAATGTTACTGACAAACGTCGCTGGCGAACATGGATCGATCGAGCCAGACGAGTCAGCCGCGACAGTACGAGCGACAGCGAGAAGGGTGTCGGTTGATACCTGTTTTCTGTTTTTGTTATTGCAGGCTGTTGATTTGCTTTATCGGTGTCTGGCCCCGCATGGCTCCACTAAACCTGTAAGGCATGGTTTCTTTTGGGCAGTTAAACGCCAACACCTCGTAAGGGCACCTACGATTCTTATTTGCGAGTCGCCAACGATTCTCTTTTTTAGACCAAGCTCGAAGAGGACTTCGCGAACGAGGAGCTGAGGAGCCTGGAGTCGTCGATAGTGAACTCGACCGGTTCCTCGCAGTCTAGCTCGATAATGGGTCCTATATCGGTGGTGCTGCCGTCGCTGTCGCCGTTGCCGGCGACCAGCAACGAGGAGCCGTCCTCGTCGGTCGCGACGCTGATACCGAGCACGGCGTCCCCGGCGATACCGGTTGTGCCAGCAACACTGCCAGCCACATGCACACAGCCGCCGTTGGTCACGACCGTCCTGGAGGCGGAGACGCCGGTCGACATTGATCCGGAAGCGGCGACGACCATCTACTCCCCTGTCTACAAGGATAAGTCGCAGCTGGTCGTGCAGCTACCGCGATCGAACAACATCGTTCACTCGCCGTTGTCTAGGAGTTACCAGGTGCAGGCCTCGATGCCGAGCCTGATATTCGAGCCGATGGAGCAGCTCGAGCAGCTCGAGCAATTGGAGCAGCTGGAGCAGCTCGAACAGCAGCAGCAACACCCGCCCCAGATCAACGGGAAGAGACTGAACCACACGGCGGCCCACCTGAGCCCCGTGAACCAGCGACAGTCGAAGAGGACCAAACACGACTACCAGCAGGACCTGTCCACGACGGCGATACAGGTCGAGGCGACGACCGCGTCATCGCCTTATCCCCATTTCGGGGACATATCTTGGTCGAACTGTCACCCGGAGCCACTGGCGGTCAGCCGGTGGCTTCGTATCTCGTCCAGCCGTAAGCAGTACAACTTTAATATTCACTGACACAAGACCCCACCCACTCCAGGCTGAGGACCGCGGTCGACGGGCCTTTATCTCTACCTCCTGTTACATCGTTCGGCATCCTCTCTCACGTGGTCGCACTCGCCGCCGTAGACGCGCGGAAGCCCGGGTCCGAAAGCCTGTCGAGATTGGGGGCAAGTCTTTGATAATTGTGTCTTTGGTGGAAAAAGAGAATATGTCGATGTCGAGTCAGCATGCGCACGGTGTAAACGCGCGGCCGATGTCCCGACGGGACTCGCGCGCCGTCGTCCTGTGCATGGATGTACGCCCTGTGACCGGGCGCTAGCTGTTCTATCGCACGTGTCGCCTGTAGAGATGTGTGTTTACCGCACGCCGACGTTACTCGCGCAGAGCGAGGATCGCGATTGTCCTCGCGAACGTTCCTCGGCTCGGCTGAGAAGCTCGCGTTCCGGTTTGTTCATGGTTTCAGTGTGATTTCACTCGGTGATAGATTGCAGGATTTATTAAGCGGATATAGGTAGACGCGAAGGAGCACACTGAAAGATAGGTTTCGCGAATCGTAGGGTTAGTTCGACGGATCGAACCGTAGTGTAATACGATGCGGAGGTTGCCTTTGGATCCGCGCGAGGGAACTTCTCGGCCGAGCCGATGGGACGGTTGAGGATCGATGTACGTCGCTCCGTTGGAAGTTAGGAAAATAATTCGGGACGGTTCGTTTCGAGGGAACGAGGTTTCGCGGCGGGGGTATTAGTTCCGGTAATTTATCGTAGATCACCGCGCCACGACGGAAGATCGGTTTTCATTGTTACTAACGAGTTTTGTATTCCACGAAAGCAGTGCCCACTTGTATCGGGTTACGCGTCCCATCGAAAAAACATTCCCCGTGTTCTCCCGATAACGCGCGCAGCACCGACCCCGTTATCCTCCAAGGACCGGCATCTTTGTATCAACGATGCTCCCCTCGTCGCGACAGGGTGTTCCAGAATTCGTGGTCCGACCCGACATCCGCGGAACAGAGTGTACCGAGAACGTCGGTTAATGTGTTCTTTCCTTTCCTCTTTTTTCTTTTTTTAATTAATTTAATGGTTTACGTTCGTCAACGTAGGAATTGTATTATTTAATTGATGTGTGTCGGCGCCGGCCGACATCAATGCGTAGCTGTAATTAATGTTCGCGATCCGAGGACGAGAATTACGCGATCCGCGAACGACGAGTAGAATCGATCGGATTCTCTGTACGATTTCTGTTATCCTCTGATTTCCTTCTTTTTTTTTAACGATGAATTCATTCATTCTCGGCCTGTACCACGTGTTTTGCGCCACCCTGTAGTTTCGCCGTGCAAAGTCGATTGACAATAGCGAATCCTCTTAGAGTATTACATCATCAAGTAGCTTCGGCTACCGACTGATAAATTCATTTTCACGACGATGATTTTCCTTCGCGAGATCATCGGAGCATCGTCTATCATCCGTTCAACTTAATATTGGAGCAGTGCCGGCGCTTCCTCATTGATCCATTTTGCGCCGAGCAGAACCGTTCCTACTCGCGATGCGAGCCCCGAGCAAAAGTTTCTGACGGCTTACTCACGCTGAAAGCACCTAGATATCAAAGCATACGCATTCTTGCCTTTTTTTTTTAGTGGAAATATCATTCAATCATCACTCGAGCTCAATACAAAACGATCCTGATTGCAAATTTTACAAAGTTCCTGAGAAAGCGTTTCTTTTTTATTCAGACTAAGAGAACCCCTGTGTAACATTATAATATTTCCATTAAAAAATGCGCAACATTCGAGAGAGAGACAGAGAGAACTCAACAAGTCATTCTGTATTAAGAAGCTTATAAGTATCCCTTAAGAGGATTATTTCCGGAGGATATCAGAGCAAAGAAATAAAGGGTGCAAAGGGAAGCAGAAGGATTGCATCTCGCGATAAAGAAAACGATTATTATCCGTGACAGAGAACTTCGGTAGCTTATGTCTCTCGTCACGGCAGATGCGACCTTTTCACAGTAATCGTTCGCGAAGAGCGTGAAATTAATACTAAACAAAATCGTCTCTCACTGCTTCGCTTTCGCGACACGTGTCTCGTAGTAACGAAAGCAAAATGGCGTCCCTAGGAATCTAATCTCTTTGTACTAGACTTTTAATTTCGCCGGTAACATTTAGTGAAATAAGCGGCCACGTTACGCAGGGGTTGACTTTTACTCTAATCTCAAGGTGAATGGATGATACACGGTCATCGATAAAGGTATAATCGGGTGGTAAACCAATTAGGGTCACGAATCACGCGTTCACCGGTCGAGCCCGTACCTTACGTCGATCAACCGATACGGTTTCTCAGCGGAGATAGGTTTCGGCTCTAGTTGCATTTCGTCGCGCAGTTTCATCCGGGACACAGAGACGCCCGGCGTTCGCGGGGCCGAAGTTCTTCCGTTCAGACCGAACGGACGATTCCATTCGCGGAACTCGACTCGGCTCCCGCGTCGCGACCGGTCTCACGAACTCGCAAACGTGTGCAGTGTGCATCGACGATTTGTAAACCGCGCAGCTTGGACACCGACACTCTTTTTTTTTTGTAAATAGGAGACAACTATGAGAGCCACGGGGAAACCGTCTTGTAAATAGCCCGATAGAAAGGACGGAGTCGCGCAAGAAGGATCGGAAACAGGAAGTCTCGCGCGCGCGAAGGACTGCGCTGGGTTTCTCGAAGATATGTTGGAACCTTAGAGCGTGCCGCATCTAACGCGCGATCGTCAAGTAGTTGCAACAGTCGAAACGGCACTGTTACCGCTTCGCCGACGATTCCGCGAACGCGATCTCCCTGGAACGTAGCTCCGTACGTTTACTTAAAATACTCGTTTCTTAATGTTCTGTGATCGACTAAAGAAAAGCTATTAACGACGAAAAAACTGAATGATCATCGGTTGAGATAACCGTGCTCTTACTTTCCGAGTAGCAACTTTGCTTCTGTAAATATCGCGTAGTTTACAGGAAACGTCGTCGGTTCGTTTTTGTAACTAAATGTATGGCTGTGAAAGTGTTAGCGACACGATCAGCTTCAACGATGGATTTCACGGTAAATAGATTGCGATCGTCGTGTCGTGGACGTGGGGAGATCGAATACGACGGTCCGGATAGTTTCGATTATCGGTAGTCGCTCGAAAAATGTTGATTTTCAAGAAAATATTGTAAAAAAATTGTACACCCTTAATCGCATAACGTTACCTTACGATTTGTCTTAAAGGTGACAAGGTACCGTCGACAAGGTGCGAGGGTTAATTAATTTTTCGCCTCGTGCGAGAAATCGATGCACGTTCTTGGTTCCAACACGTTTCCCTGGGCCCGATCTAGTCCTTTGGGAACTCATGCTTCACGATTCGGTCCGCGGACGGAGGGTCTCTCGCCTGTACATACGTATATCATAGTATACATATACATATACATATATTTTTTTTATCGATCAACGATCTCTTCAATATTTTTACGTATACATATATAAATATATTATAAATAGCCGCAATACACTCGGTGCGCACCGTCGTTAATTTCTGTCTCCACGGTTCTGTCCGCTTTCTGTTCGCCGCGTGTACAATTGTATCTAGGAGCTCCGAAGGTGTTTTAGCGACTCATGGTTTCCCGTTGCCGCGACCGTTCGTTAGTTGTATTTTCTTTCGTGTTCCCTCTCGGTTCACCGGGGGTGAATCGCGTCAGCGGCGATTGCTGTCCCTCGGTGTGCAGGGTGTTCTTGAATCGTAACTGACAAACGGTCTCCGAAACAGCTTCGTTCGTCGGGACGAACGCGAGAGTCTCGAGAGCACCACGGATCGATGAAGCGATCGTCTCGCGAATTCCCGAGGTCGCCGCAGAAGAAATTCTCGGAACTCGGAAGCGTCGGGATGAAACGTAACTTCCGCTCGTTCGACGAACAGTGGAACGATCGATCGTCGATCGTCGACGTTGAGAACGGACGTTACGTGCGACTCGGCCCGCTGAAAAAGATCGACTTTGAATTATTGTGAGTCTACTTTCTAAGGAATTGTCGTGGATGTTTCGTGACGTTGTAATTAGCGATAGAGTTTTTTTTTTTATAAATATCATTAGACCACGGATTTCACGCGTTTCCGTGATAAGATAGAAGCTATAATCATTGACGAGGAGGATCGGCGCCCGTTGAAATCTGATTCCCGAGCGTGTAAGTTTAGCATAAAAATATCCAGCGTAGCGTCTCGAGAATGATTGGCTCATCGATCCATGATCATCGAGCTTCCTCGCCGGCTAACGGAGAATTTGATTAGCCCCGTTCGATCAGCTTACAGTTCAGGCATCCTCTGTATAGTAGCTACCCTTCCACACGTATACACACTCACCCCTTGAGACGATTATTTATTTTTGTAACAGTGTCGATTCTAATTTGCGTCGCGCGTCGTCTGTTTTTCTCAGCGTGCCGCGACGAGTGGCATATGTATCTATATATATACATACACAGACACAAACACACGTTCACGTACACACGATAAACACACACACACACACACATACACGACGTACACATGAATTTCTTATCATAGATTGTGATATTTAACTAATTAATAATTAGCAAAGATAATTCTAAATCGTGCGCATGCGCTAGCGAGAAAGTAGGCGGCCCAGCTCACCCTCGGGGTAGGACGCGAGCCCCGAAGAGTGAATACAATTTCAAATTTGTCCTTTTCCGATTCCGCGATCTTCGAGGTGGATCCGAGGGTGGAGGGTAAAAAGCAAAAACGATCAAAAGAGGAATATTACGAGGCAGGAGGATCGAAGGAGTCGCTCGCGCTTGTTCCGGTCGCGCGCACGGTGAATCGATTTCGCCGTGTGAACCGTGTTTCCGAGGGATATCGTCGAATCCCGCTCGCCGCGGCAGCGCCGCCGATTCGGCGAATACGAGATTCCGTCTCGTATTGTCCGACGGACGCGTTGGCGGCGGGGGACGACGGGGAAAACGAAACACGCGGGCTGAATCGCCTGATTTCGTGAACCTTCGGCTCGTGAATCGTTTATTATTGTACCGAACGTGAAACGGAGCCGTTCGAGCGAGAGTCACGTGGTGTTCGAGCTCCGATGTGTGCACGGTGCACAGCAATCGATAGACTGCGGATGTTTATACAAATTTATATTTTTTTAGACTAATTTTTCGGGAAGCAGGAGGACGATTGAACGTGGAAAGTCATATCTCCCTCGCGGGGGATTATTATGAAATTCATAATAAAGTGAACGCTTGAGAATTCTGTGAGTTTATTGAATTTGTAGGATTCCGCCACGGATTCTTTTTTAATACGTCTCGTCTTGCGATAGAGAAGCCATTGCTGCCCTTACTGATAGATATTAGCTTTATTTATAAATAATACGACGTAATCTTACGTTAATCGATTTCTCTTTGAATCCAACGACATCGATGTCAAAATGGTAACATTACGTACGAGTCAGTATAATTTTATTTCTCGCCTCGGAGACACTAGAGGTGTCTATCATTCTCGAAGGACGATCACGACAAAGTTTCATTTTCCAGTCCTTCCAGAAGAGTCGGCGCCCTTGTTAATCAAAGTTACCATTTGAATTTCACGTCCCGAAAGAATAGCGTCGGAAGAGTAAAAGAAATTCAAGTGAATCCTAGTTAAAGCGACCTTTCCGCTGGAGGATGGTAAAAAGTATCATTAACGTCGTCATTTCCTCGAGACAACGTGACTTTTATGGGAACGCTCGGTTGTCCTGTAGTAAATGGTTCACGAGTGATTCGCTCTGAGCACAGGTGACTCAGCCTACGCGCGATCAAACGAGAGACGCGTGCGAGGGAAATGAATCGCGACGAACGAGGCGGAGGAAGAGACGCGGAAACGCGTCGCGCCGAGCCGCCGGAGGGAGCGTCCAGTTTCCGTTTCACCCGGGCAGTATAAATAATACGCTAGAAACGTTTATTAACACGTTGACTGCCGCGAGAACTTCGAGCGTTTTCTCTAGCAATATATATATATATATATATTCCCTCGTAACGAAGACAGACGGCGTTGGTAGTAACTCCGAATGACTTGGCATCGCGGTGCTCGCGGTGCATCATCCAGCTGTTCGCGTTACTAAATATTTTCGTTCAACAGTTTTCTTATCGTAATCGTATTCAAGCAATTCGGAAACACCTGTCACCGGTGACCGTTCGCGACAGTCAACGTGTTCGCCGCTGTTCTCGGACGAAAAGGTCGCGGTTCGTATTGGTTCGGCAAACGATGGCCAGGATCATCGTGGATCGAACTAGACGTCGATCCGTCGATCGAGGGACGTTCCAGTCGACGCGCCTCAACATTCATCGACCGTATAAACGACTACTTCGCCTTAACGATTTTAATAGCCATAAAAATTCGCCTTAACGATAATCTAGTGACCATAGTAACCGACTAGACACTCCGATACTAGCAAACTGGATCCGTCGGTCGATCGATCGGCGCCGTTAGAGGGGCGAGGCAGCAATAAATAAATTTACGTTCGTCGCCGTCGTCGGTCGCCGCGGAGCTTACGGACCGACGAACGTGAACCCGGGGATGCCGGACCAACGCGACCGGATCGTTTTCAGTGTCGTCACCGATCATCCTCTCGGCTACCTGATACCGTGATAATTTGTACATAAAGAATCGCGTAAGCAATTTACCCGCGTACCTATGATACCGATGAAATCTATATAGGTATATATTATATATATACGTATATAAAAGATAGATCTATTGAAGTTGGTTGGTAGTAAGCGTGAACGAGGTCCGCGTTGAACGCCCGAGTCTGCCCGCGCCGTGTTCGAGGACTGTGCAGGGCGCCGCTGAAAGTAGGGACTGACGCAGAGTGCGAATCTTGAATTACGAATCGTAGTAACCGTTCGCTTCTAAATGTTCCCCGGGAATGTCGCCGATTTTCGTGTACTTCGACCCTTTGTGCTCTGAGCGACGCCATTCTTATCGCGCTGTCTTTGATTTAGAATCTCGATATCTCGTCGAGAGTCGGCGTCGTTATTCGAAATTATCAGGGAATTAATGTGTATAATGATACTAGTGATTAACGAATTAAATATATGCTTTCCGTAGCAATATTTGAGTGGTACTTCAGGGCACGAAGGGTTAACGTGAGTTAATAGGACCGTTAACGACTGGTCGAAGGAACTTTCTGTTGTCTTTCAAGAGCTCGATCGCCACTTTTGTAAACGATTCGTAAGGACGACAGTCGAAACTGATACGCGAAGTTCTCTAACGATGATTTTATAGACAGGCGAATGTTTCCCTTCGATACTGCATTGTCTGTCAAATCGGAACTCATGTTGGGGACATCTACAAACTTTATT
Organism: Nomia melanderi; assembly: GCF_051020985.1. NCBI lineage: Eukaryota > Metazoa > Arthropoda > Insecta > Hymenoptera > Halictidae > Nomia > Nomia melanderi. The sequence continues at coordinate 13,047,686 of NC_135004.1, read as the reverse complement.
CCGATGTAACAGATGGAACCGATGTAGTGACTCTCTGGTGCTCTGGCAAATGAATATTGAATTTGAATTTCTTGAACCAGGTTTCTACGCAATTTTACAACTGTATGAAAATTGAAGTTCAGTAAGACTTTGTTTTCTTCAATTCTGTTAACAAAAATGTCAACCGAAAGCATAGAATCCTGGTGTCTTAATTCTCAGTTTTGTGATTCTGTTTTAACACTGTTTGTCTGAAATGTTAACTTAAAATTATTCTCCAAGGTTATTCATATACTCTGAATTGACTTTTCGACTTTTCTAATAACGATCATAAAATTAACTACAGGAAATGTCCAAAACTCAATTCAAGATTAAACTGAGAAACTAATTTTAAGCTAAAATTTCAGGTGTCGTTTGACACCTTCGGTACAGATAGCGTTGCACTGGAATTCAGGTGCATCCCTGATTAATCAACGCGTGACACTTCGACTGCCAAGTAAATAACCATCGAAACTCACATGCAATTGAAACAGTTCTCTTGACAAAGCAAAAACTAGTCAAAATTCTTCGTAACCATTACTACTTTTCTTATATCTCACACATTCGATAAAACTTAGTTCGATCGTCGCCAAGAAAATGAATGTTGAAGATTACGTTAAAAATGTCAGTCAAAGTGTTCAAGCTGCAGTGCTCTGTTTGGCATTTGACAGTCCCAAGTGTCGCTATATTCGTTCCATCAAGCACGAGGCGAACATCTTCTGTACCAAGTGCCCCATGCATGCACGATAACACGTGTTACGATCATTTCTAGACGGTCGTACCGCGCGTTGCCGGAAAGATGGCATCTGGGACGGCGCAGAGCAAGAGATAACCTCCACTGTGTGCTTCGTTTATTTTCACCGTTACACGGTACACGTCTTTTCGGCGTACAGCACGCTGGAATCGAAAAAAGTGGGCGTGCTTCCTTTCGAGCTGTCCAATCAGACTAGCCTTCCTTCGACATGCCTTCTTTCCGTCAACGCGCTGCATTACGCACCGTCGCAAGCGTTCCAGTATATATTGATCGATGTCTTTTTTCGTGCGAACGAGTTCCGAGCGAGTTTCAACACGTCGTCGCAACAATTTGTGGATATCCGAGGCCGTCAGAGCTGCGAAACGAGACTATCGATTAATTGGCCAATGGACTTTCGCCCTTCTGCCGGATATTAACAGCTGACAATTCGGACACGCGGTCGTCGAAGACCTTCTGGTTCAGAAATAATATCCGGTCGTTCTGCAAAACACGTTGACGCCAACTTTTACCGAGAAACGCTGATTCCGACGTTCAGTTTTTAAGTCTTTCGTTGTAAGAGGTGATCGTAGAGCTAGAAACTTGGTAGTACTCGATGAATCTACGAAATTTGTTTCTTCAGTCGTTCCTCATTTCTCGAGGGGTTCTTCGATTCTTTTTTTTTGATGAATGTTCGGTGTTTCTAAGCGAAGAATCGATTCTCTGTGGAATTTAACGTGAGAATTAGCAATTTTGTGGTAAAGGTTGGCGTTAGATGATGAGATTGTTCGTGGAATGGCATGATTTGCACAATGTTTACCGAGACGAATGTTCTTCAAGATACGCATATGTTTATAAATACAACAAGCGACGGTTCTAGTTGCGACGTTGAGGAAAAACAATTCCTTCAATGTCTCCGCGCGGGTTGTTCGTTTGCGACGAAAATAGTTGCGTCAAGGTGATCTTGCATCCGCCGGACGTGGGTTAGAAGACCGCCCGCAATATTTTTCGCTTTTATCCCGTAGCTAATTGCTATACATCTCAAAACATTAGAGGGAGATCGCTAAATTCCTTTTTTACGAACACGACTGATGGCAGTTGCCGATCGATCCGATAAGATCGCAACTGTATCACCCTTTTCGAGCGAGAGAATCATTAGTCTCAGAAAAAGAGTCGACGAGAACAATGTACGGTCATTTAAGCGTGCAATCCACTAATTACACGGCATAACGATTGAAACCATCGGACGATCCAATCATCGTAGTCCATTAATTAAGTTATTGGTTCGTTCACCGATAGACTCGAGATCGACGATCGATCGAAAATGCGTCGCGACCGTTGGAAGGCACCGTTGTTTTCAAACTCGCAGAGCAATAATAGGTAATTACGTACCAAGCGATCAGCAATAATTTCGTCGGTCGCCGCGTCGATTCCCGCGAAACAATTGCGAGCATCGTCTCGACGAACTACCGAACGCGAACCCTTTTCTTTCCACGACCCTCCTCGACGTGTTTTCCTTCAACGTGTCCTCCCACGCTCCGACCGACACATCCGCTTTTTCGTTTCGATTCCGCTGAACCGTCCGCGAACTCGACGCGCCGGTGACATTTCATTTCTTTCCGTTCATCATCGTATTATCAACGAGCCCGCGTGAAACTGCGGTGCACCGGACGGTGTTTGGATAGCATAAGACTGAGTACGCCGACGGAAGAACGGAGACGACGGAGAAATTCTCGGGAAATCGCCTCGAGATATCAGTCACCGTGGAAAGTGATCGAAAATAGAGGGAAACAGGAATAAATCGGAATTAACCCTTTGCACTCGAGAGGTGACTCTCGGTCATTTCATTCGATACAACAAAGTTAAGTGTTGTATATAATAACACCTTGAGAAAAATATACAAAACGAGAATAATCTAATATCAAATTATGTGATCGAAATGCGTTATTACTGCAGGTTTATCTTGTTGAATGTCGCTACATTAGTTACTAACACAGAAAGTTTCCAAATAATCGTTTAATTGAATAAATTAACTCGATTTGGTTGGCGACCCCATGGTATTCGTGTTAAGTTTTGTATAATGCATCGATATATGAATATTTATATAGCTTTGTTTCTTAATTTACATATATTTTCTCATTAGTTCGTTTTAAGTGTCGTCCATGTCGGAAAGTATATTTCCAGCGAAAAGCTTCCGAGTGCAAAGGGTTAACGTTGAGAAACTGAAAGTATGCTTTAGTGGATTCGATCCAGCGAACTCGGACATTCTGGATTTTATAACGAATTTATTAAACCAAGCGGAAGAGTTACTTTGACTGTCTAATTCGACGTATAAAATTCCACGAAGGAATCCTGAAAGAGAATATTCACGCGTGAAGTTTGAAATTCTTTTGTCGTAGCTGGCAAACAGTTCCCCAGCTTTCTCGCGAGAGACCACGATGAAACTGTGGGTCACGAAATTCCCGTCAGTTGTCCGCGCGGGCTCTAAAATGAGCGAGGTCTGCTTGGGTTTAGCCGCATTAGCACGTGTCGCTTCTCGACAAGCTTATTGTATATACGAGTTCGCTGCACCTTGTCCACTGGGCATACAGTTACGAACCTCTCCAGCCCTCTCGCGCCGCTGACAATTCGCTGAGTGACAGTTTGCTCACGGTCGCTCGTTCCAAGTGAAAACAGTTTTATCGATCGACGAAAAAAAACTCAGACGGAATTTAATCACGTCGCCGGAGCATGACATTATTGTTTTTAATCGGCAACTCGCGGACCGTTAAGGTTCTGAAAAGAATAACGTAATTAATCACGCTGTCGTTCGAAATGTTTGATCGCTTGTTCAGAATCTGAAAAGCAAGTAACTATAAGAAACACCGTCTGTTTTATGATTGTTCCTAGGTCGAGTAAATCAAATTTCAAGCGTTCAATCGCGTTTCACATGAAATTCGAATTCGCTAATTGAATATCTTTGAGCAATCCAGTTTCGATAATTGTTCGAGAAGCTCCTGAATTCGTAGTATAGGTTTTGTTAGCTGTTGCGACCGACTACCAGTAAGTTGTCGTTCGATAATTAGTTGCCAGTGCGCGGGAGTCTAATTTCCTGCGTTCGAAAGTGGAATATCCGTCGCCTCCGAACTCGAGGAACCGACGTCGCTTCCGGTTCGCGACACGCGCCGTCGTTCGTTCGCCGTCAGGTTGATGCACTGTAATTTCACGCGGAGGAAAGGAACTAGGAAGCTCCCAGCTTCGTTCATGACGCAAGACATGATACTTTGTGGCATTTAATTTAAATATACGTTTTATATTTATTTGTAAGTTGATTCTGTTCATTCAGTCCGTTCTCACACCTTTCACCCAATTTCTTGGCGTGTCCCCCGTGCGGTGTAGCAGTCGTGGTTTGCCAGACGATGTTAAAGATCATTGCAATGTTGCTCGAGGCTTCTTTAGGAAATTCAGAGATTTTGTTGAAATTGGCTCATAAAACGGTGTCAATTATAATTACAATGAAACCAATCTGAATTTTTCTGTAACTTTCATATTTATCAGAAGCTTTATTATCTTCTGTTCGTTACAAGAAGGCAAAATGAGGAAATTCCTATTAGAGTACTAAGAAACAATCTTACCGATTGTATGAAACAGAACTAATCGAAGATTAGTCAATGTGAAGCCGAGATTAATTAAAGGTTAACCCCTTGCCTTACGATAACGTGTCAGACTCGTGAAGATTTTAACCAATATTTAATAAACAAATATTACTGAATGATTGTACATTAAAATTAAATATTATTCTCTTGTTATCAACCCTACTTTAGACCACACATAGAATATGTCTAGAATTTTTTGATTTTCAATGAATCAATAATAAAGTAATTGTATCGATCATAGTTGAGAAATAAATCGCAAGGGGTTAATCTCATTTTGTTACGTTTAGTATACATAATGAAATACACAGTTTCAGAATATTGACAAGACCCAGAAGCCTCGACACTACAAATACCGAGAATTCGAGCTGCAAAAGCCAAAGGGCGCTGTAACATTGGTACAAATTCGCTTGTATCGTCACATATCATTCACCGAACGAGGAACAAAAGCAAAGGGGAACGACGATTGGCGTTTCGTTCCTCGGTTCCTGTATAATTTCTCTTTTCCATGCCGCATATAAATCGCGGGCGCGTAATGCTGCGGCAGCTCATGCGAAAGTGCACGCTCGAGCGTCCTTTTTGAGTCGCTCGAGGCCGCGCCGCGACGAAATCCGTTCCCGAGCGGTGAATTAACCGGGCTGATTAAAAAATTCCGTGCTCCGAACGCAATCATGTTCACTTTGCCGCGCGGCTTGCGAGCTGATTGCGAGTAATTCGCCATCCGATACAAAGTCAGGCGTAAAACGCGTTTTCCCGGGCCGCGAGCCGCCATGTTGTCGGACGTGCCCGGTAACGAGATTTAGAGCTACCCCGAGGGAACACGATCATAACGAAATCAGTGGAGTTACTGCTGGAACTTACGAGTGTAATATGCGTTCTTTTAGAAGGAGCATCTTCAAAGAAATAATATACAGGGTGGAACATTTGAATCAGAACGCCGGAATAACTTTATCATTCACAGTCGTGCAAACAAACGTTTCAGAAAATTACGCTATCTTAAACGTACGTGACGATAGAAAGAATATTTTCGAGTTTATTCGATCAAATTATTAAAAAAGATTATATATCTTTGTTTCATCCATGTTTGACCCTAGAACGAATGGGTTTAATTGACCCATTTCTAAATTCTTCTCTTCCGATGATTAAAAAGATAGATGCTTCTCTGCGAAATTACTAAGGAAATTGATTTAGTAATATGTAAACTGAACCGTAATAATTGAAATCTCAGTAGCTACATCCTTAGAGTCAGAAGAATCTGGAAAGTTAATCTAGTGTTAAAGTTATTAAACTTGTCTTTGCATCAAGTATAACGTGTTTTAACCCTTTGCACTCGGAAGTTTCTCACTGGAAATATTTCAACACTTTCTGATGAGATAAAACTAACTCGAAGAGAAATTATTCGTACATTGAGGAACAAATCTATTTTATTTCAATGCTTCTTAAATTGATAAGTTATATAAACTATAATATTAAACATCAAACTTTATAGTTCTACTGTATAAAATCAAATGGCGAGACTCGCCTCTCAAGTGCAAAGGGTTAAAGATGAAAGTTCCAATGAAACAAATTTAACCCTAATCGTACCACGTGTTCATAACGAATCATACGATGTGACTCCCAGTCACTTATAACAATAAAAGGAACGATTAAAATGTTACTATTTTTGTTTATAGGGCTCAAATTTAAAAAAAACTTTTAGAAATGCAATACGAGATAATCAAAAAATTTAAGTAAAAAGTTCCAATGTATCCGATTAGGGTTAATCTTGAAAGCAACGTTGAATAAATCGTTTGTCACTCTCGTCTCGGAGAACAACACAAACTTCTAGAACGTTTATTTCTGGCTTCGATCGTGATGCTGAAGTTTAGGTGTTCCGTTTCACGTGGCGAACCCTATGCATATTGTACGCGCTAATGTCATCTGGAACATAGCGGGGGTGGCCAGTCAGCCGATTAGCGAGAGAACCCGCTAACTGCTGGTGAAGTGTGTCACGTACCGTGAGCGCGGGTCCTGCCGGAGAAGTTCGTCACCCTTGTCGCAAGTGATAATTAGACTGCGAACTTTACGCATTTGTAGCGTGCCCGAGCATGTCAAGTACAACGAAACGCAGTCTCTAACGAAAGTTCAACCCTTTGCACTGGACAATATTTTTCATGAAAAATATTCATTACTGACTAAATATTAACGATATTACTAACACAATTGATTGTCTGATATAGATTAAAAGACAGAACTACTTTACTTCGATGTGTGTGTTGATACATTAAACGGGGTGTAATATTGAATTGAAAATTTTAAAGTTTGCGTCGAATCAGGTGCAAAGGGTTAATAAATTCCTCGTTTCATTTTTAGCCGGACAAAGCTCGGAACGACGCGTGTCAGTTTACCAATTACGCATAATGATTCCGAACATCGAGAAGGCCTGACAAGTTTTTCTTTACATAGAGATTTACAATTCGATGATAAGCGAGCGTGGCTCGGGGTTTCGTAGAGTTTTATAATGACTGGATGCGGGTAGCGTTATGCCTGGCTAAATGAAACGGTCGAGTATCTCGATAAGAAAACCGACCGTCCTTCGAATTTTCATCGGCGATAATTGTTTACTGTAAAATGTTTATGGGGATTCGCGGTGCTAAACTTTAGTCTTTATTTCGCTGGATCTTTTAGGGTACGTTTGAATGTGTAACCCTTTATGGCCCTACGTTGAGAGAAATTCTTCAAGAGATATTTTATTGAACACAATTCAATCGGAAAAGAGAAAAATTCTACAGTTTCTATGTGTACTTTTACTCAAAGGCATTGTAATTAACCCTTTGCACTCGAAACTTTCTCACTGGAAACATTCTACATTCTTCGACGAGATAGACGACATTGTTCGAAACTAATTTAACGATAATTCACAGATAAATTAAGCTACAAAGTTATTTTACTTAAATATTTCACATAGCAATACAAAGTTCAATTTAAAATACTAAATATTCAGCTTCATAGTTTTGCTGTATCAAATCAAGTGACTGAGAGTCACCTCTCGAGTGCAAAGGGTTGATAGTAGAAAAATAGTATTCAATTCGGACTTCGAAGAATTAAGTGACATTAAGGTTGACACTAGAACTACCGAGCTATTTATAGTTTGTTACAAAAAATAGGAAAGCAGATTTCTTGAAAACCTTGCGGAAATGCAATTTTCCAAATTTCTTACGGAAGCATCATAATAATGGAAACAAGACTCTTAAAATCGGCCATTTTAACTCTCAGTTCTAGCGTTACATTCCACTGCAACCTCCGCACTTTCCTAACCGTTACTATAATCATTCATATTACAATCGTACGATACGTAACTACAATCCTAATACCTCCAGAACCTTCTCACATAAATCACCAAAGCACCCCACCACGGTCGAGCCAAACATCCACAAAAGTTCCACGGTGGAACACTTGAAACCGCAAGGCAATAAACTCCCGCTACCTGCCAGATCAGTCTAAACAACAAAAAGTACAGTCCATTGTCCCGCGCGTAACGGCGAAACGTTTACCAACGAGGGCCGAGCGAACCAGAAGAAACCGTTGCCGCGTAATTACGCAGTCCGGAATTCCAGAGCAGTTTTCGAATCGAGATACTCGGCGATTCCGCGAGCGTACACCCGGATGTCTCGCAGGTACGAGCATAACCAGGTATACGCCTCGTAAATCAGCAGCTTTAAGCGGCGACGATGGGCGAAACGTTCGCGCGAGGATCGTACGTAAAACCTGAGGGTTGTTCTTCTTCTTCCTCCTCCTCCTCCTCTTCTTCTTCGCTGTTTTTTCCTCTCGCTCGAAGCGCGACAGGTTATTTTGAAACCAATTATCCCCCGTAAGCGGCTTTTCCTTCTAGGAAGAGGAGAACAGAGGGAATCCACGGCGGAACGTAAAATTAGAAAGTACACTTAAAATAGTGTGTCGGCCGGCTTTTGAGATCGGACGCGTGTAACACGTTCCTCGTCGCGCTCGCGCGCTTCTCTCCCTCGCCGGGGGAGAAGAAAGAATTACGATTAGCCTAGCTCATAAACGCGCAACCGTGCGACTGCCGGCATAAATCACCGTGACACTCACCTTTCAACTCGTACCGACGACTGACTCTTTGTATTATACAATATACACACGTACACGCGCGTACGACCGCGACGCGCACTCGCCTGGCCGCAGAACAAACGTGCGTCGATCGTACGGCCCGATAAAAAGGGGTCCGAGATTTTAGGGGCTTGCTCTACTCGCCGCGGGGAATGATTTATCAGCTTGGGCACGGAGTTTTGGAAGTTTTCTGGTGATGTTGGTTTAGCGATATGCGAATTGAATCGTAAGATTGAAATTTAGTGGGTGCTTAGAAGAATCTGGAAACGGTTTGAGTGCTCGGTAGTTCTAGTGTTGAAGTTATTACACTTGTATTTTCATTAAATATAATGTGTTTTAACCCTTTGCACTCGGAAGTTCTCCAATAGAGGTGTTTGAACATTTTCTGACGAGGTAAAGATATTTTGTGTCACTCGAAGAGAAATCACACAGGATCAAAGCTATTTTAATATTTCTCAAATTGATACATTGTATAGATAATATTAAGTATCAAATTTTATGGTTTTACTGCGTGAAATCAAGTGTCATTTGATTGAACGCAGGAAGATGAAACGAAGAATTCAGTATAAAATGTTGAATAAGGTATTAACATGAAACAGAAATAAAACAATTCTGCCCCATTATGTAAGTTGCAGATAATACTATTATCATTTCGTCAGAAAATAATGAATGTTCGTAATGAGAGATATTCTCGAGTGCAAAAGGTTAATTCTTTGCCATACCATTTAACCGAGCAAAATCCGGGTCACAATTATAGCGACCGATATCTCACTCCTATTGTCACCTCGTGATATTTATATTTGTCCCAGAATTTTTATGACGAGTTAAACTCGTTAAAATGCGACGAGGGTTTATCTATTGTCACTTTGGTTATTCTGGAAGATTGTTGATTAGGAAGGTATTGTTCAGAGAAGAGGATTGGAGGAGAGTGTTAGACGACGAGAATACCTGTGAAAAATTTGGGATGAATGTACTGTAACGATACTTTGGGACTTGCGTTGGTTAAATGTTAATTATGCTGATCGGTGATCAACACGAGCTCTCGGAACTTTGGACTCCTTTTGCCAACCACCCTGTGTATAGACATGAAACTGTAAATGCCCATACCAATGTGTACATTCTGCAATATTTCATACATATTTTTTTATTTATCGAGTAGATGACGTTAATCGACAAATGATACAATAGATCACATCGAAACGGAGATTATAGCTTTACTCGTATCGTTCGGCACGGCGACCGATCGATCGTTCGCGGTCGGCCCGTGGATTCATCTGCGCGATCGTTGGACTGTGTATTTTCTAGGTAATTTCCTTAATTTCTATAATTCTTTATAAATATTCAATATTCCCAATGGGAAGTACTCGAGAGCCAATTAACAGAATTATCCCAGATTTCTCCTTTCCGCGACTATTAAAAAAATTGATTCTCTGGGAGTTATTAAAGAAATTGATCTGGCAATCTGCAAATCGAATCATGAAAAATTAAAGTCTCTATGAAGTTTCTATAGAGAAGTTTCAAAGTCAATTTCAGCTCGGTAGTTCCAATGTTAAACTACATCAAATTGTAATGATATTTGTTAAGTGAGAAACATAATCGATACTGAAACTATCCACAGAAATCTTACATTATCATCTCACATTACAGAATACGTGAATCGTCAACAGTTTTTAATCAAATCCAACGTCAATCTATTTGCTATTTCACGTTTTAACCAGTTAACTGCGTTCGACGAGTATACACGTCACCTTAAAGCTTGAAATGCTAATTCTTTCAACGATGAATTCCTTATTTTTCCAGACAAACATGTAATTCACCTTAATTTTGCTTTAGTTTCTCATTAAAATATACCCAAGGTGCATTCATCCTGTCTGACGAGTACACGCTTCACGTTTTTATTTTATTGCGCGTACAATAAGAGATTTTCGAAAGTGAATTCCACAGTTAACAGGTTAATATCCGTATTATAAAACCCGCAGTCCAACGAGCACGGATACCTTAGGTTCGATCAACACGTTGAATGCCGCACGGTTTCATAGAGCAAACTACCCAAAATAGAAAAAGCATAATATTTAATCATTTTATTGAATTGCATTATTATCACCGCACATTCATCTAAGTAGCATTGTCCATAATATATAAATATTTTCAACTAATCATCCTTTCATCGAGTAAACTATAGTAATTCGATTTAGTTGGGGGTCACCCGTGGCCCCATGGCATTCGACGTGTTAAGATGTACAGTTTCACCGATGGTAACGGATTAATAGTTCGTCTGTTCGGCGACGTGCGCTAAATCGGCGCGATTAATCGAAAGCATCTGCCCCGGCCGCGGTGTTCCCATCGCGTCGGAGCACGATCACGCCGTAATGGTCAACGGGGACGTTGGCGTTGTATATCTATGTACGTAAAAGAAAAAGGGAAGGAGTTAATCTTTAACGCAACCGGTCGGCGCGTGCTGACAACACGCTCGCGATCGAGTTTCTCTCAGGTATTTAGCATGTTTATATCTAAAAGAAGGGGGAGAAAAACACGAGGATAAACGGGACACCTCTCCGCAATAACTAAATTCAGACGTACACCGTTCCGTACGGTGTGTAAAGCTCGTTTGTCCATGTTTCTCTTAGCAGCTTCCAACCGGTGCATAAACTTTTGTCATCGGATCTCCTCCACCAACGTGAAACGCGCTCCGGCGAATCGAATGCTTGCTGCACGCCGTGAAAAACTTTTCGATTTTTATAGATCGCATGGATCCCGAGCGACTCACTCGTCATCTTTCATCGTTCATTCCGAGATACTCGAGCTCGCGTCGAATAGGATACTCGTAGGAGGTCTCTGGGATTACGTACTGCTTATAGACTGGTTAACAAAAGTTTATTCTTGTTTTTTAATAAACGTGTAGTCGTCAGAAATTATTTACCTTTTGTAATGAAATTTTGATTCGATTGTATTAAGAAACTAGTAGCATTTGTAAGCATCTAAAGGATGATAGAAATACTGGTTCTTTGGATCATTTTTACAAGATGGCGGAGTGAAATTTCGAAATCATTGGATCGAGTTCGTTCTGATTTTTAATTGTAGATATTAATGGTAGGAATATAAAAGTCCTATAGATCGATACACCAGAATCAGTAGTTTAGTCAGGAAATTGATCTTCAGTAGTGATTTCTAGATTTCTACGTCCACTGCTGTGGCTGCTGAAAACTGCTTCTGGTAATCGAGTTTTTATAGATCTTCTTGCGTCAATTGGTTCCTTGTGTACTTCTGTTAGATGCTTCCAGTTGTTTTCAAGGTTTTATCGTTAACCAGTCTGCACGGAGTTCTCGCGACGACCGGAGGTCCGTAGATTAAACATTTTCCGCTCTAATCTTTATCTCTTTCCAAGTCTTCGGTATTCTCTTGAACGTTTCGTATTCGAGTCTCGAGGGAGCTCCACGTTCGAAATTGTGAAATGGGGATTTTTATTCGTGTGTCGCGAGGAAAACGCCGTCGCTAGGCGGACCAGCGTCGACGGTGACGTTCCGTAGCAACATTCGCGAGCGCGTTCGCCGTTCGCGGCGTAAACGTTACGTGACGAGTGTGTGTTTGCGAAGATTACTGACGGAATTTTGTAAACACTCGCGTTTCATCGACAGCGAGCCAAACAGTATTATGTTCAGTTGCCGTCGTGAGTCCGTAGCGCTTTTTTCATAAGGAACCTTACTAACAAACGGAGTTACATGTGATATATGTCATTCGACAGTTCATCGCTGCCTTTGCAAGATCATATCATCGGATCTCTCATTTCAAACATTGAAACATCGACGTTGCTCTCTTCGAGGGATATCAATTATTTTCGAACTGTCAAAAGACAGACAGAATCCTCTCCGCAGGCAGCTCGAATGGTTTTGACAGCGTTTCGACTTTGATTGAAATTGAAGCAGCGAGTATGAAATATATTTCATCTGCAACCTGACGTTTGACCCAGATTTTCACTTAAACTTAGAAACATTAACCCGATTTTGTAGAGGAAAAGGACTGTGAATAATATGTAACATTCAACGCGTTGACTGCCACGGAAAGCTTCAGCGTTCGCGCGGTAAAAAGAAATGATTATCAATTATTTGGTAACGATTCTTAAGTTGCATTATCATCTACTTATTCACGCCGTTGAACTATTGGATGTATCTTACAAGGTATAATTGCAAGTCATTGAGAAGCTCCGGTCATCGGTGACAACCGTGGCAGTCAACGTTTAATGCGATTCGAATGACGCCGTGAAAGAGTACTGTTAAGAAAAATATGAAAAAAGTGTGCTACGAACTTGTGCAACGTGAAACATACAGGAGCGTTCTCGACCCGACAGCCAAGTGTCAGCGACGATTTCATTGCGAGACACGTTGCTCGATTACAAAATTACGTGTAACGAGCGACCGGTGTATTACGTAAGGAAGATGGCTAGCTGGTTATCGGTTGCCTTGCATCGCAACAGGAAAAAAAATGTAACGAAAGGAATTGCGGAAATGGATGTTGCCTGTTAATGAGAAATGAGATGGGGGCGGGGTGGAGGTGTACGATATATGTTTGAGAAAGACAGAGAAATACGTGATGTTTGTGTGAGAGAAAGAGAGAGAGAGAGAGAGAGTGTGCGTTGCGCCAGAGCAACAGGATTGTTACACCGTTGATCGTTATATGTGCATAAACGCTTCGGAAATAAAAAGAAATCTAAATCATGGAACGCTGTGTTTCTCTCTACGTCGGCCGAGTAATTAATTATCAATTACCGCGATCTATAATTCATCACGTGGGGGCGAGATATGGTTTGCTTATGTTTAGCTTGAGTTTGATTTACAGCGAGAGACAGTACTCCTGTAGTCTGTTTCTAAAAATAAGTGGTCTAATGTTTTAGTTCTCCGTCGAGCCGTTCATCTGTATTTTATGATACTATAAACCATTGTATAAAATCTCATTTTTGATAATTATGTTATAGAAATCGTAAAGAAATTTTCTTTTCTAGTTATATAAAATTATTATATAGTGGAAATAAGGTAGAGATGATATTCTGTTTTATTTACATACGTTTCTTTGAATTTTACTGATTTACTCGATCATTCGTGGGATAATTCAATGTTCTATGACTCTGAAAATTTGACTGATTTACTCGATCATTCATGGGACAATTCAATGTGTTATGCTTCTGAAAATTTGACTGATTTACTCGATCATTCATGGGACAATTCAGTGTGTTATGCTTCTGAAAATTTGACTAATTTACTGGATCATTCATGGGATAATTCAATGTTTTATTTCTCTGAAAATTTGACTAATTTACTCGATCATTCATGGGATAATTCAATGTTCTATGCCTCTGAAAATTTGACTAATTTACTGGATCATTCATGGGATAATTCAATGTGTTATGCTTCTGAAAATTTGACTAATTTATTGGATCATTCATGGGATAATTTAATGTTTTCTTCCTGTGAAAATTTTACTAATTTACTCGATCATTCATAGGATAATTCAATGTTTTCTTCCTCTGAACAGCAGAAGATAAAGATAAATTTTCAGGTAGTAAAGGTTAAAAGCAGTTGGAACGTCACGAACGCTTCGCACGACTCGACGTGTCGATCGATTAATAAGCAAACGATGTGTTTCACGCTGGTCAAACGTCATCGCCGTTGACGTGCTTCCATTTGGAGCGAACGTCGAACGTCTGGCGGCTCGATGGCCCGCAGCTGCGATCGCGAATCGCGACTCCGCGCGTCGAACGAGCAAGTTTCGCGCGTAACGTGAAAGGACACCACGAGATGCTATCTTCGGGGACGGAGAACTGGTCCACCCACTGGGAATTCCAGATTTTTTTTTTCTCCGACGACTATCTGCTAGGGAGGAGCACGGAGAACGCGCGTGGATCGATCCGCGTCGATCCCTGAGATCGAGAACGATCCGTATCTCGCTCCTCTGGACCGAGCTACGAACGCTGAAATTCTTTGAACGCAAGTCAAGAGGAGGAGAAAGAATTCGTTCTTAATTATTGCTTGACAAATGTGATCGATGAGGCAGACGAAAACAGTTTCTGGACCATCGAGGACAAGGTAGTTCGAACTTTTCAAATAAATCATTGATTCCTCGCGAGCTTATTCCTGTTGTGCTCGTATTTTGAATGTTTACACTCTTTTGATAAATCGATAATATTTTTGCTAGTTATTTCTACTAGTTTGCTAGCTGTATATTTTTCCTAATTTTATTCTTATTGTTAACTCTGCACTCGGAAGCTTTTTATTAAAAACATTCGACACTTTTTAAGATGTAGACATTTGAAAGGAACTAATGAGAAAACAAATTAAGAAGCAAAGATATTTTATATAAATGTTTCGCATTTTGATGCATTATATGTAACTTGATATTATATATAACACTTTGTAAATTTATTATATCGAATCAAATGACAGAGAGTCATCTCTCGAGTGCAAAGGGTTAATAGATTCCTTTAGGTTCCCGATAGTTTTCTTTAACCCCTTGAACCTACAATATCGTGACGAAAATTTTAAACTGAATTTCGAGAATCTAAGTGTTATATATTTTTTAAATATATTTCACTTAGCAATGTATTGCCTTTTATGTTTATCTTTTCATTTGTTATTTAGTAACTCTTGAAGTGGGATTACTTGCAATTCATCAAATTCATCTTGTTTTCCACAAACAGAGTTCCTAACCGAATTAATTGAGCTGATTCGATTGAAGATAATGGAGGAGGTTGTAATTACCATTTTAAGCGGTCGCTTAAGTGTCAACACTAGATTTACGGACGTTTATTCCACACTTTATTCTATTGTTCCTAGAAAACCACGTGTTCGTCTACATAAATCGCGAAAATTAACTTCAAAACCAGAGTATCGCAATCCGTATTCGCATAATTGCACGAATCAAAATCGACTCAACCTCTTGAGTCGTCCAGCCATTTCTGTTTCAAAATGGTCAACGATGTCTTTTACATTGATAATCTCGTTGCATCACGCATATTAGATTCTTCCGAAATGTATCACTCTATACAAAACGATTAACAAACGAAATTAACGCCCACATCCGCGTAAAATAGGTAAAAACAAAATTCATCGAGACTTTGTCAAACCTCTAAATTCGTTTCCAGCGCGAGTGGTTAAACTGTTACTAAATAATGTTTAAAAAATTCAATATCCGTCAAATTGACGGGTACCGTAAATCCAGTGTTAAGAGATAAATCGGTGCAAGGGGTGAATTGCGAACTTTCGACCTGTAAGCAGCCTTTCACCTAATAATAGAGACATAGCAGCTAGAAGATCGGTTTATGAATCTCCGTTTCTTAGAGGCGTATTCTTACGGTGTTCCAGAAACTTCGCGGACCCGCGCGTTTGTCTTGTTCCAACAACTGGAGGAATGGTACCCGGGGAGATTGGGTTCCATTTGTTTGTGTCCGAAGCCTGCGACTGCGGGGCTGAGGTAGAACGAAGCGGACCGTTTAATTCGCCGTGACTCGGTCGGTCGAACGGGTAACGACAGAAGACAAATGAAATCGAGCTGCGCGATTCATTCGTCTCGTTTCTATTCTAGCTGCTCTCACGGTTCCGCTGAACAATGATGGAACGAGCTGGTACCACGAGCAACGACGGAACCCGACTACGCGTGTTTCGAACCTAAAGAAGTATCCCGGAAGGTGGGAGTTGTACTCATAAGTATGTATAATGGAATCCCGACGTTACATACTGCTCGAAAGCTGAATAGAATAAATATTAACCCTTTGTATTCGTAAATTCTTTCGCTGGATGTGTTCTTCGTTTTCTAATCAGATATCAATGATAGGTTTTATTAGTGACATTAATAGAAATAATATAGAAATCGAGGGATAGAACTATTCTATTTTAACGTTTCATGGGTAATTACGTTAAATGAACTTTACTATTGTACAACAGAGTTTCTAATTTCACTGTATCAAACAAAATGGCGACTGTGATTCACCTTTCGAGTGCAAAGGGTTTTATTCCTAGCGAAGATTAGAAATATAACATTTCTTAGATATTTTATTTTCCTTGTTAGTACAAAATTTGCATGTGTGAAAAATCGAGTAATTATAGGGTAGTTTCTTTGAGATTCATTAAAATGTCTAATATTATTCCTGGTGCAATATTGGAGCCTACAGAGTTCAAAGGGTTAATTCTTCGGTTTGGTTTTGTTCAAGTTTGTTTGAGGATATATTTCTTTCCTTCTTCTTTTATTATTGTTATTTTTTTTACAAAGGTTAAAAATTTTAGCTACTAGTCGCCAATGATTTTTATGTAATACTTATTTCATAGATGTATGTTTTAGTAAACTTTATGTAATAGTAATCGTCATTCATAAATTACACTGTCACACTGTTCATCTGTTTCGTACGTAACTATATTTTACGGTCTATCTGTTCGAGATTTTATATGCCCCTAACATCATCTTCCATTTAAGTAGACATGTCACCTTCCCAACACTGTCTGCTATTCTCGAAACCATGTCATCCTGCAAAGATTATCCTCCACTTACCGAGAAGTTAATTCTGCTATGAAACATTATTCTCTATTAAACATTATTTACAACTTCCTTCAAACATTATTCTTCGTTCAAGCAATCGTATCTTCCTCCGAGTGTTATCCTTTACTGCGCGCAGTCATACTTTCTTGCACATCATATTTTTAGATGTTGCGATCTCACTCTTCTCTAAACACTTCATTAATTTACACTTTCGTTCGATCAATCAACCTTTTATCGGTTCGTTCGGTATAGATGTTACCTTGGGAAATCATTCTTTCTGAAGTTGAAACGGAATTTCTTAAAATTTACCTTAATTTATTCAACTTGTTCAATTTATTCAAGATAGACTCTGTTTTAACAACCACTCCTCCAATCTCCAACAAAATTCATCAACAAAGACTCTACCCTAACAAACCACTTCTCCAACCATCACCAAAATTCCTCAAAATCTACCTTAATCGGTTCAAATTATTCAACTTATTCAACATATCTGTCTCAACCCTATCTCAACAAACCACTCCTCCAATCTGCCACAAAATTAATCAAACCATACTCCCATCATTTCTCATCAATCCATCCAACACAGACTCTACCCTAATAAACCACTTCTTCTCCATCTATCACCAAACTTCCTCAAAATCTACCTTAATTTATTCAACTTGTTCAATTTATTCAACATAGACACTATCTCAACAACCACTCTTACAATTTTCAACAAAGTTCATCAAACCATACACCCATCATTTCTCATCAATCCATCTAACACAGACTCTACCCTAATAAACCACTTCGTCTCCAACCAAAATTCCTAAAAATCTACGTTAATCCATTCAAATTATTCAACTTATTCAACATCTCTGTCTCAACCCTATCTCAACAAACCACTCCTCCAATCTCCAACAAAATTCAACACAGACTGTACCCTAACAAACCACTTCTCCTCCATCTATCACCAAACTTCAAAATCTCCTTCAACCATAAAACACGTCCATCCCATCGCCATCCGGCGAACCCGCTCCGCGTTCCTAGTATGTAACCGTAACAAAGCGGGCATTAGCCGATGGCAGGCCGGGGCGGAGAGCTCGCGCTGGCGCGCGCGCGCGGGCGACGGGGTAAAATTAGAGGTGCGCGGCTCGGTGCAATTATTAAAATAGAGTGACCGGTGTGTATCTGCGGGTCTAAGTGGATGTGCTTGACTCATCCGATGTAACGGATCGAGAATTAAGCCCCGGAGGTGGGACCGCCGCTCGCCGGGGATCTATTTGCCGACTGCCGGGAGCGCAACAGCTGGACGCAATCGAGGCGCAACTCGGGTCATTGCCATCGCTTTATCGACTGTTGTTGACTTTGGCGCCAGGACCAGGCATGCGAATCGTTGCGAAGGATGCCGGCCCGATTATCGGATTCATCTGATTCCAAAGGCGAACGCAACGTGACGCGAATCTTACGGACGCTCTGCCGGTGCCATTGAATCGGCCCTCGGCCACCCGGCTCAAGGCGAGTCTGCTCGGAACGCGCGACGAACTTGAAATTTGTTACTATTCATTCCGTTGAACGGCCACGCGGAATGGTTATCGTCGACTTAACATCTCAAACGCCTGGAATTTTTGGTTTCCACTTGCGTTTCGTGGCTGTAGACTGGTACCGAGTATTTCGGGATGCTGGAAGGATCTTTGAAATATCTACTGAGGATTTCTGATCGGTTTATTGTGACTATTATCATTATATTAATTTGTAGTGATTTATATTATTATATAAACCCTCATTTTTGAGAATTATATTATGGAAATCAGAATGAAGACACTTCCTTTTCCGACAGTTATATCAAATTATGATTTAGTTTCCAATTGTGATTGACACAAGTTCACTAATAATTATTGAAAAAGGAAAAATTCTATGTATATTTTATATCTACGTTTGCCTTGTAATATAATCATTGATAACAGAAGAATATCTAATTACAAATCAAGGTAATTAGTAATATTCTTTGTTAAACTCTATTTCAAATCTTTACTACGTCTCACGTTATTACAAGACAAGGAGTTAAATATTTCAAAACAGTAGAAAATCCTTCAACCAGTTAAACGTGGAATTTAGTTTGAAAAATCTCTCATTGTGCGCGATAAAATCAAATAATGAAGTGTATACTTAAATGCAGGCGAAATGCACTTAAAATACATCCTAACGAAAAACTAAAGCGAAACGAAGACATGTTTGTCTCAAAAAATAATCCATCGTTGAAAAAGCACCATTAAGATTTTAAGATGACGTGTATACTCGTCAAACACAGTTCACCGGTTAACTCACTGAAAAATCTCTCGAATCGAAAGGAAACCTAAATAATTACTCCGAGGGCTGTATCAGCCTATCGATTTCCGATTCCTCGAGCCAAAAAACACAAGTTGCCCGGAATCGAAAGGAAACTTAAGTAATGAGTTCTCTAAAACGTAATTTTAGATTACCTATCAATCCCCGACATCTCAAGAGTTGATACCTAAAGACCGACTCGTATCGTACTCGGAAAAACGAGAACTTAGTAGTCTAAGAGCGAAATGCCCCGACGGCCGACTCCGAACCGCAACAAACTCGCCGGTCTGGTCAACACATCCTTTTTGCAGTCCGGCGAATCTACAACACCGTCCTAAAGATAGAGTGCGCAAGGTTTCAGGTAGACGGCTGCTATAACCAGATACGACGGCTTTGAAACATCACCGTGGGTCATTTTGACCTCGCTCGGCCGGTCCAAGGATTAAATTACTCGCGCATAATATAACGCGACCGGCCCTTCTTCCTCTTCATGTAATAAAAGGGAGGAACTGGAAAAAGATCAGCTTTTCGTTCAAGTGCACCTCTCCGGGAGCTTCCGAGTACACGTTCCTCCATTCCGGAGCAGGAGTCTGCGTTCATTGTTGGGATCCTCCTACCTGGACCGAAAGCATCAAGCCTCTTTCATCGGCGCGCGAAAACCCGAAAATAACGTGGACCCATTATTCATTGAGCTCGAGTCTTAGAGATATTTGGAAAGTGAAGGGATTCCAGAACTTTGGGATCTTGAAGTTTCTTTAGGGAGTCGCTTCGTTGAACGATATTCTATGTATTGGGGAATGTTGAACAAGCAGCTTTGGAATAACACGGGATTTGAGTTGTAAGGAGTATTGAATAATATGGTAAAAAGTTATAGTTATTAGTTATATATTTGCAAAGATATTTGGAAAGTGTAGGGATCCTGAAATCTCTTTCGTTGAACGATATTCTATATATTGAAGAATGCTGAACAAGCAACTTTGGAATAACACGAGTTTTGAATAATATGGTAAAAAATTATAGTTATTAGATATACATATTTTTAAAGATATTTGGAAAGTATAGGGATTCCACAACTTTGGGATTCTGAAGTCTCTTTGGGAACTAGCTTCGTTGAACGATATTCTACGCATTGAAGAACGTTGAAAAGCAAGTTTGGAATAATATGGGATTTGAGTTGTACAGAGTATTGAATAATATAGTAAAAAATTATATTTATTAGTTATATATATCAAATTTGTTATATTAAAATTACAATAACTTTGATGTACTCCAACTGCAGTTTAGTCAAACTTAAAAATTTACGCGATCTGAATTTAGTAACACCGAATAAAATATACTTTAGTTTTCTAAAACATCATTATTATTATTTCTTTTGTTAAGCTACGTGAAATAAATTTTCTAAAACATAATTTTGTGTAACAATATCGAGTCAGGCTCGTCACAAAAGTTTTAAACTGAATTTAACAAATCTGAATGTCATTTATTCTTGTTTTAATATAAATTAAATATTACTTTTCTATTATCAATCTTTACCATTTTGAGTAAACGTAGACAACAAATATCAACATTTTTTTTCCTAATAAATTATTGACGATAAACTAGTCGTATCGATCATAGTTCAAAAATAAATCACAAGTCAAGGGGTCAATTATACTGTCTAAGGTAATTGCGAAATATTTCTTACATATTTCAAGTTCCGAAACTTTCAGGACTCCTTCGGATCCTGACAAACGATCCCGACTAGACCCGATACATTCAGGTTCCCGCGCACCTTTATTCTCCGAGGATCTCTTGATCCCAGTTTTCAAAGGGGTGCTGAGATCCTGTATCCCGGAGGGACTCATTCAGGCCCGGGGAGATTTGCCGACTTGAATGACCCGATTTCTTCGAGGTAGGACCGTAACGTCATTCGTTCTCCCGATGTCACGTTCTTCCTGTCGCGGCGGACCGTTCAAAGGAATAATCAGGTCGGTCGAATTTGTCATGGAAATAGGTAAATATATTATTCTGTCGGGACGGGTGTATTTAGAAAATTCCGGAATCTTATTTTTGACTTGACAGCTGGCTTGTGGTAGCCTAGATTTGCTCTATTACGTACTCAAACGTTTAAATAATGTTTATAGAATTCAATAGGAGTGAAATTGACTCTTACAAATCTAGTGTTAACACTAGAACTACCTGGGTCAAAATAACCCATTCCTAAATCCTTCTTTTCCAATTATTGGAAAAATAATAGATCCCTTTAAGAAATTGCTAAAGAAATTGTTTTACTAATACGCAAAAAGTTTTCAATGATCTAAGTCTATAGATGCACTTTTGTTGTTTCTATAGAAAAATTTCGAAAACTCAACTTGACTGCTCGGTAGTTTTAGTGTTAACGAATCGTAGAAATGATAAAGTTATCAAACCAACCAAGTACTCTCCTTTCCGCCTAGGAAAACTCGATAAAAGATAAGTGAATGACGGGAAGAGCGGCATCAAGCCGTAACAGAAATTCGTGTTTACCTAGGAATCGAACGAGGCGTGTGGAGCAATCATCGTAAAACAACCGGCGCGAAAGCACGCCGGTAATTAGCCGGGTATGATCTCATATCTCGTTTATAAGTGGTTACATAAGGCGAGATGAAAACGCGCTGGTCGTGCTAATCGTGTGTACCGATTGCGCAACCTTCGGACTTCCTCTTCTTAAAAAGTAGTTCCCCCGTTAAATAGCACACCTCCAAGGTGTGTGTGTGTTATCGCGGCATAGTTAATATTTACTTAGCGAAGTACGAGTCAGCCGGCACGTTGAAATTCATTTACATCGTCGAAGGGAATCCAGGTTTAATCAGAGAAATTTCTCTTTTGATCGCTCGCTACGATAGCGAGTCCAAACTGTCTTGCTTACCTAATAATTCTGTAACGCAATTTCACCTTCCTCCGTTCTCCTCGAACGTTAACATCATTTTCGTCCTCCGCTATCTAGTTTTATCATCTTCCGCTTAGAACGCTTGTACCTGAAAGCAAAGAGACTGTTTCAATTATAATTACTAATATACATATCTTTATCATTGGAAGGATTGGCACAAATCATTTATTAACCCAAAGGAAACAGAAACAGTTTCAATTATAATTACTAATATACATATCTTTATCATTGCAAGGATTCGCACTGATTATTTATTAATCCTTTGCACTCGAGAGGCGATTCACTTGATTTCATGCAGCGAAACTATAATATTTGATATTTAATATTATACTCTCTATAATGTATGAATTTCAGAAATATTGCAAATTTGTTCTTCAATGCGTGTGATTTTTCTTCGAATCAGTTTCACAAAATGTCTTTATCAGAAAATGTTCAAATATTTCTAGTGAACTTCCGAGTGCAAAGGGTTAACTGTTCCCTGTTTCTGCAAGACCAGTGGTCACCGGTGATCGAAGCTTCGAAGTTCCTTGATAACAATTATAATTCATAGGATAATTGACATCGAATACAAATATTGAATAACGTAAATAAGTAGATAATATTGTAACGTAAGAATTGTGGTAGCAGATAATTAATTATTCAGTCAACTTGTTAACACTCATCATCCATTCCCAACATGATCACCCTAATCATTCCCATAACATTCCCACCAATCCCACTTCTAACCAAAATCAAACGAACATACTATCGAAACCTCATCCACGTTACATTCAAGCCTCCAATAACTGTTTCCATTTCCATTCATTCCCACCAATCCCACTTCTAACCAAAATCAAACGAACATACTATCCAAACCTCATCCACGTTACATTCAAGCCCCCAATAACAGTTTCCACTTCCATTCTCCACGACGGCGCACAAAGTCCCCATCGACTGCATCGCAAGCCCATCAAAGCGAACGCTGAACCGCGTGAAAGCGTCATTCAAACTCTCCGGACAAGAAGCGAATCACGAAACCGGTGTTCCCCCATCGCAAATCCCGCGGACCATCTGTCGGCCCCGAAAACCCGCGAACGTCGGCCCTGACCCCTACCCGATCGGCTTCTTTCCACCCGGTGGGGCCCGTGCACAATCCGCCTCGCCGGTTCACCCTCTCTTCGCTCGGTTCCCCCGTCTCGTGTAGCAACCTGTCGTTCGCTCGCGGCGTCGCTGTATCTGGCCAGCATCTCTCCTCCCAGCTCGTCGCGTCTCTTCGCGTTCTACCATCCTCCATCTCTCTCTTTCTCTTTCGTTCTCTCTCTGCGAGTTTCATCTCATCTCATCTGGTCTCTCTCTTTTTCTAGTCCTCTGCGAGAGTCCGTCCGCGACTCTCGGTGCCCCGGCCGCTCGTAAACTACATCCGTCTCTTTTTCCACGGCGTATACCGCGGGGCAGAATGGTAGGGGCCAGGAGGCCGACGGGGAAGGAGAAGAACCAGTCGTGAACCAGAACCGTCGGTCCTCAGAATCTCCCCAGTCACCTCTTCGAGTCTGTGCGGGGACCAGGCGCGTGGATTTCTCCCGATCCGCCGGTGTTGCGCGCTGTTCCGGCCGGTGATCTCGCGAGAGCTGTCGGCTTACTCGCTCGCTCGCTCGCTCGCACGCACGCACGCCAGCGCGCGCGCACTCGCGTGTGCCTCGCTCTCGTCCGGCTGCGACAACGGAACGATTGGATCCATCGATCGATCGTTTTGTCACGCTACGGGGTCCGCGCATGCTGATGATCCTACTGGGTCCGGAGACGATGATGGTCCTGGAAAGAGACACCTGGGGCGAGGGACCAACCGCGGCTAGGACTCTGACAGGTCGGTGAGTCGAGTATTACCGGGTTCTAACGTAAATATCTTCCGATCTTTTGCCGATGGATTCGAGGTTCTGTTTGCATTGGTTCTGGTGGAACAGTGGTGGGTTCGACTAAGTGGACGATTTTATTGTTTATTCTGCGTTTGGAGCTGACGTCGCGTTAACCCTCTGTGAGCCCATGTAACATTGAAGTCACATATTATATTGGCATCTTGTTGATTTATTTCATTCTGGAAACAAAGTGGTGAATAAAATTAAGAGACCAGTTAACTTAAACTTTTATACGCTCAGCCGTGGAAGTTTAACGTCGTTATAACTTGAAAGTTATGAAATATATTTGTTCGATGAAATTATTGAAAGGTACATTGTTAATTTGTATTCATATGTGGATATTTATTAATTTTGTACTGCATAGATTTCATGAACAAAAATTCGGTCCATAGAGGGTTAACATTAGATTTACGGAAGTAAGTTGATTACTAGGTAATTACGTGTTATTACGTATTTCAAATAACAGTCTGAGCTTACGGAAATGATGGACGTGCACAGTTTACAATACAATTTCTATAAATTGAACATAAACTCGTTAACATTAAATTTATGGAAGTAAGTTGACTCATTGAACCGATGATCCGATGACCGAAGCTTCCAAATTGCTGAAGAACAATTGCAATAAGATCGTTAAATAAAAATATTTAATAGGTAGCTAGATAATAGTATGACTACTGTGATATCAAATTAATAATTATTTTCAATAGCATTTTCCTGTGTTATTAAAATAACCATTACATAAAACGCTAGAAATTCTCGTGGCAATCAACGCGTTAACACTAGATTTACGGAACGATTCAAGTTGGCTCTATAAACGTTGTTTACTAAACGTTAGGGTCAATTTCGATTGACACAGTTGCATGCGTATTCTAATCGTCGACCTTCAAACCTCTAATTTCTAAGATCCAAGTGAACGAATATCATTTTTCTGAGAACGATGCGATGAAGTGTACAGTAAATGTCCGTAAATCTAGTGTTAACTGATACATGCTTGTGGCAGTTTGATGTGTGGATCGAAAGTCGAAGGTTCTTGTTTATTAAAGTCATTCGCAGCTGTAGTTAGTCAGGATTAGATTTTTAGGGGACTTGCGTGGGTGTGCACGTAGTCTTTCGGCGTCTACGAACTCGCGGGAACCGGTTGAACGATGGAAATGTTTGGAATCTGCGAGATGGATCGTGACATTGCACTCGGCAGAAAAAACTGGCAGCGATTTATTGAGGATTAGCGCGAGTTGCGTAATCTGTCGGATGATGGAATCGTTATTGATGTTTAGATGCACGTGGTTTAGGGAATACTGATTTCCGCGAACTGCTGAGGGATGGTTTTTGATGGGATTGCTTGAATGAAACCATTGTTTTCGTGGTTTAATGATAATTGTGTAGTTTGTATTCGGAATCTGCAACTTATTTTAAAATGGCGGACGGTTTTGTGAACTATCTTTGGTTCCTTTAACTCGATTTAATTGAAATCAATTTAATCTAGAATATTCCAATGCTTCGAACATTCATTCAAACCGCGCTCAAACACAGTCTCGTCATTCATCTATTGCACACACATTCATCACTCATATGTATCTATTCTCACACTCAACTACATCCATTCCCACACTATTTTTAACACGCTGCGCACCGGTAACGAGAAATCTCGTTTTCATATAAAGACACTTAGCTATGCAACTTCGCTAATTACCACAGTATGGAGAAAATATAAAATTTCATTCGAATTATCTATTTAAAATATATTACACAACAATACGATATCTGAATTTTTCTATGTATAGCGATATAAGTTGACCTCAGTGAAAATTGCCATCCGCACAATTCAGTTTTCTGAAAATTAACTATTAAAAAAATTTTTTAAATCAATATAGTTTATAAGCAAAATATTAAATTCAAGTTTTTTTTAAATTTTACATATTTTGATACCGTTTCTTGATGTTCTCGGTGCTTTGTAACAACTATTCTTGACCATGTGTCCCTTAAAAATATTTTGTTACAAAAATTGTGTACCGCATGTAGTACACGTGGCACTGAACGTGTTAATAATTCAAGAGAATTGCCATACTCATTTTAAACGTATAAACGAACGAGTAAAGTTGAAATTGAATAGAGAGACACGAACGTTCGAAATATTTTATTAGCGACAGACAGTAATACGGTCGGAGACACGTGAATTTATTTCCAGAGTTAAACGTAGAACGAAACGTGGCCGCGATCATAGCTATCATAAAAACCGATCTGCCGTCGTGACACTGTTTCCGCGGCGATTTACGTACACCGGGATTTGCATTGTAAATGAACGACTGAAGATTGAATCGGCCTGGCAGCGCGTCGATCGCCGCCATTGTAAAGCCGCGGTGTCGTCGCGCTAATTGCTCGTGGAATTGAAAATCTGCTCTCGCGGCTGCGTGGGTGACTTTCTATTTCGAGTCGTCATTGGACTGATGTAAATGCTTTTTCGAAGGACGCCACGGTGAAAAAGCGTGGGTCATCCGTTCAATTTAAGCGGTGATAAACTGGCTAATGGAGCTTCACCTGGCGCGAGACATTCGCGGTTACAGCGAGACGCTTTGAAAACCGGGCACGAGATAAATGGCGATTGTCAAGGGATCTTCGATGTTTCATTAGTCAATCATACACGAGCTTATAAGCCGTAATCAAACGTAAGTGATGGTATACGTTCGCATGATCGAACGTTTCCGTCTTAACGCTAAACTTGCCGGGCAGTTGAATTGACTTTTTCAAATTTTTCTGTAGCGACTTCAAGGGTGGATCTAAGTGAGACTCGCGATGAGGATTTCCAGATTAATTCAACAAAAGCGAGAAACTATTTTGCTGTTATCAATGTATTATCTTCAAATGAAGTTTCCAATTGAGAAAATTGTTACGTTTCTTTCAAATTGATAGTAAAATGCTACACGAGCTCAGTACCGGAAGTAAATACGGCGAGGGGTTAACACTGGAACTACCAAGCAGTCAAGTTGACTTTTTAAAATTATTCCATAGAAACCCCAAGAGCATCTATCGAGACTTCCATTACTCGAAAGGTTCGCGTATTGATAAGTTTCTTTCGAAATTTCTTAGAGGACCTATTGGTTTTTCAATAATTGTAAAAGAAGAATGTAAGAATGAATCATTTTGACACTAGTAGTAGTAACATTCCTCCAGAAGTTGAAATCGTTTCACTTTCAATCGATTTACAATTCAGTTTGCGTATTGCGAGATCAATTTCTTGAATAATTTCTCGGAGAAACATTTATCTTTTTGATAATCGTAAGGAAGAAATCAGGAATGGGTCATTTTGACTCGTCTGGTATGTTTATTGGATTGTTTAAAAGTTTCACTTTTCGATACGAAACGTAAATGTGTATTAAACCTTAGCAGTCACTCGACATTCTATTTTATTGCAACATCTACTTGTTTTACCAATTTTTTCTATATTTATTTGTAGTATCACAATTGTACCGTTTAAAGGTAACATTTCGATGGCTCCCAAATATTCTTGAATAAATAGAGCGTCATATTCAGCTGCAATTGAATGAACTAACGGCGTGAATCTCAAAGTGAAAAACCAAGAGCACTTCGGACCGCAAAGGGTTAACCAGTTAACTTCGACGAGTATACACGCCATCTTGAACTCAAAATGATATTAATTCTTTCAACGATAAATTATTCATTTCCTCAGATAAACATGCAATTGTTCTCGTTTTGCTTTAATTTTTGTTAGAATATATTATCGATGAATTTGCGTTAGACGAGTGTACATTTCATTATTTGATTTCATTGTGAGCATCATCAGAGATTTCTGAATTTAAATTCCACAGTTAACAGGTCGAAGCATTCATATCGATACTTCCACAAAAATATTCGTTAGAGAACCTTCAAGCTCTCACCGGTTTTCAAACGAATATCAACTGGTCGATGGTAAAATGATAAAATGGAATTCCCGGGCCGGTTTCGAGTATCAAGCCTTACAACGAAGCCAATCAATCTATAAAACCGCAAATATCTATAAGCTATCGTGGCCCATTAACGAGCCGGACGATATGAAAAGAGCGTTCGATGGACGATCGATTAATTGGCAGAAGTTATCGGAGTCACCTCGTTAGTCAGTGTCCAATCATTCCTGCCAGTCGATTTCCGAATAGCGCGAATGTATATTTTCACTGGATTTATTGCGTCGAGCAGTTTATTTGTATAGCATGAAATCACATCTTCAATTACTTAGTAACATTGAAACGTTGTATTCACTCTTTGAACTCGAGGGCCCCGGAGCGGAGCCATTTAGAATTTATCATTACGAACTGCGAAACATTATTATCAGTCCTCTGCGGGCGCAGATTCTCTGAAATGTAGAAAACCTTCGACAGATGAAGCTAAATTATATATTAACCCTTTGCACTCGAGAATATTTTTCTCAATATTCATTATTCCTTTATGAAATGTCAATATTTTTTGCAATTAAAGAAATACCTTGCATAAATTAAACGACAGAACTATTTTATTTCGATGTTCCATGTGTTATAAAATATAAAATTTAATATTGAATTTTCAATTGTACAATTTTCTCGAGTCAAATCAAATGAAAGGCACTTTTCAAGTGTGAAGGATTAATTGCTTAAATAATAGCAAAAGCAGAAACTACATGCTAATCTCTTGCTGTTATTAAATCATTCGTCTCAGTCTTCCAAATATGAAAGTTTCATCTCGCCGAAATGCGACATTCGTCCGCAAAGGGTTAAATATGTTATAACATTTATATCTATAATCGATAACAAACAATGAAATATATTTACGACCTTTCTTTCATACGTGTATCGTTTGTTTATACGTTAATATGCTTGTTCCATTGAAATTCCTTGGAATTGCTGGTAATACCAATTAAAAAAAAGTTTCGAGTGCAAAGGGTTAATTATCTATCGATGCTAAAACATCTAATTCATCGATACCGAAATTTCGCGATAGACTTCAATGCATCGAACCTTATTAGCGCATCTCCTTCGAACCATCTCCGTTCTAATTACACGGCCAATCACTTAGCAGCGCGAAAATTTTCCGATAGATCGTACGATCGATCGCGACGGTTCGCCTCCATTGAGTCCGCAGCGCGAGCGCGCAGCGACGCGTTCGTTAGCGGAACATTCACGTTCAAACTGCGACAATATATAGGTTATTGAGAATAATTATTTCATGTACGTCGAGTACTCGGCTCGATTCACGTGGCGCACGAAGTCAATAACCTGGCCGGTCGGCGGGGTCGTAGGCGCGGGCGAATTCGCGATAGAACCGCGACAGCCGCGGACTTTGTCGTCGCGATACCGAAAATGAAAAACTCCCCATGCTCCGAGCGGAATAATATTTATCCCCGTCGTCGATTTACACGGGAACCCCGGGAATTTTCCGGCGCGCCCGGCGGATTCTATCGAAATAAATCGAACGCGCGCGATGGGAAACGTGGAAATATCTAATTTCAAAAGCTCACAATCGGCCGTCGCGGCTCCGCGCGTATTATACTCCCTCCCGGGCGGCGACGAGGGCCCCGTCGGGATGATAAAAGTTTCCCGGTAATTGCGATAAGGGAACCGTTCGAGAGCGAGACGAAACGTTAACGGGACAAACGATAGCCGCGATCGCCGGCGGAATGAGATGCAAATTGCGAGCTATTGCGATTAAATAACCGCGCGATTCCACGACAGACGAAACGCGGCTAACTCTTTCCGCCGATCTAACCGTGCGCAGCTCGATTCCCCGGTCTGGAAGGTTAAATTGGCCGGTTCTCTCTTTGTGTTCGGCGCGAGACGCCGCGAGTCGAGTCGAGCCGATGCCTCCGAGGCGAACGTTTGATCGTGAATGAAGGGTTCCCGCTCGGTTGCTCAAGCCTCCGCCAACGCGTCACCGATTTGCATATCGCGTTCCGCTATTTCGCCGTGTTTACGAGTGATTCGATCCTCGGTTGCATTCCGCGCGACCACGTACCCGTACGCGCTCGTGAAAACAAGTGAACTCGCGCTACGTGGAAATACGACGATAAGACACGCCGCCTTTGTCCCCTGCCGCACGAGACCGGCTCTCGCGCTCGCGATTCCCTTACTGCGAACCGGACTTAACACGTTCACTGCCACGAGTTTAGAGCGTTTTGTATCGTGAGACTTAGTCTTTCGTAACAAAGGCGAATGATAACAATAATTAACCCTTTGCGCTCTAAAGGTGACTCAGCCACCATTCGATTTGATGTACCAAATTATAAAGCCTTCCACACAATATTAAACTCCGTTTAAACTATATTATGTAAAATAGAAACGATAACTTTGTTTCTTAACTTATGTGTGTTCTATCATTCAATTCGTTTTAAAGGATGTCGCCTGTAACTCATTGGAAAATTTTGAATATTTCTAGTCAAAGACTTCCGAGTGCAAAGGGTTAATAATGATTTGGTATCACAATAAATGTTACGTTGTTATCCAGCTAATTATGTCATTAGATATTTTTATTTGGCATCCATTTTCTGATTGTTATTGTTATCAAGCAATTCGGAAACTCCGGTGTTAACACGTTCACTGCCACGGTCACCGATGAACAGAAATTTCAAATTACTCGAAAACAATTGTAATTCGTAAGATAACGTAATTATATATAACGATCTTATAAATGAAATTATGGGATTAAATTTTAGAAATTATGAAAGTTGATACAAGTGGCAGAAAGAAAATGTTTCTTAATAAATAAAAATAATTCTTGTCGTTTAAAGCTTCGTTCTCTGCAGCGTTTATTATTCTCTGTTTCAGTTTTACATGTTTCCTTTCTCTTTGTTTATTCTGATTCCTGTTATGCAAATTGTTGTGGTTTATTCTTTGGAAAGTTTGTTATCCTCTGTTTCAATTTTAGTTTTTTTCTTCTTTTCCTTTGACTTTATTTGTTATTCTAAGTTTTGTTTTCAGTTATCTTTATTTTGTTATAAGTTAGTTTTATTGTAATGTTTCAAAGGAATGTCGATTTCACTGACTTCCCAGTGGACTTGGGCGGAGATTTAGAATTTCCAGATGAAAAGAATCCGCGCTGGCTATTCGAGACGTCGTCGTAAAAGTTAACTACGACAAATAGACGAACGTGTTCGCGCCTCTAATCGACAGATTACGCGCGTCGATGTTTAGTCTCGCTGATCCCTTCTGCATACAACACGGACCGTACATGATCTTTACGAACGCGATGCGCATATTGTTCTCGCGATTAATGTACAATAACTCCTTAGACAAATCTGGAAATATGACTTTCAGACAACTCTGTTTTTTTCGGTGTTCCAATTCTTTCACTAACTAAAATTGCGGATATCAGTTCTTTATATCTACAATCCTAGAAACTATGGCAACTACGCTACTATGAAGAACTTTCAAACAAATCATTCAACTGACTCTATATTTTTAAAGTTCTAATTTTTTCACTAACTGAAATTGCTGATATTAGTTCTTTATATTTATAATCCTAGAAACTATGATAACTACGCAATTATAAAGAATTTTGCACACCGAAATTTTCAATCTCTATAAACTGAATTGATTAAAAGTAATCAAAGTTAATTATACTCTATTTAATTATATTTCATGCTGAGTTTAAATATAAATATAACTTTGAATCAAATAATACAAATAATTGAATATTTTCAGTGTTCTAATGTTTCATTAACTAAAATTGCTAATATCAAATAGTTCTTTATATCTACAATTTGACAAACCAAGTCAACTACACAATTATAAAGAACTTCACACACCGAAACATCCAACCCCTTCAAAACTGTGTTGACTAAAAATATTCAAAGTAAATTTTACTCCCCAATTGCATTCCACGCTGAGGTCGACTAACAAAAGAAACCAAACAAAGTAAAAAAACAGGAATAACAATTACGAACATATTAAAATCAAATATATACGAGAGTGCAATCGTTCCGCTTCAACGTCCAACTGAAATAAAACGATACCCTCGAACAGCTGAAATTGCTCGCGGCGTGATACAAGGAAACATGAATTTCATAAAAATTTCCCGGGTCTGTGATTATTTAACCACTTGCGTTGGCAATGAATTGAGAAACTAGACAGGATCTCGCGAAGAATTCTGTCTTCGTATATTATATACTGATATGTACACAAATGTCGTTTACCAATAATTTTGTACGAAGTGGTAAATTTCAGAACAATCTGGAACACGTAATCCAATAAGACTATCGACGTGTACATGTCGTTGATAATTTTCTGACAAAAACATTTCAATAACAAAGGTATTTCAAAGTTAGTGGAAGATTGAAAAACGTTCATTGATGATGGGAATGAATCTTGGAAATGGGAATGGAGGTGAGGAATAGGAAGAATAAGTGGCATTCAACGCATCAAGTGCCATATCAGTCATCGATGACTGACGCTTCTGAGTTACTTAAAAGTAAACGTAATATGCAAGATATTCAATGTCGAATGGAGATGTTTAATAACGTAATGAAGTTGATAATAGTGCACTGCGAGGATGGCAACGCCAGATAATAATTGCCCCTGCTTTTCGTGTTAAAGGTATTTCAAAGTTAGTGCAAGATTGAAAAATTTGGTAGAACATTTGATAATTAGTTTATGGAAAATGATTTTAAGAGTGGAAAGTTGTTTATGATTTACTCGTTTTGTAAAGGAAGATGTTCGACTGAATGCTTCACAGTTACCAATTCTTAAACTATGATTACCCTAATTAAAACTTAAACGTTCAATTGAGTTCGAAGTTCCTCTATGGAAACTCTAAAAGTGTGTCTATCGAGACTTCAATTGATCTACAATTCAGTTTTCGTCTAAATCAATCTCTTTAATAGTTTCTGAGAGAAACATCTGTTATGTCTTTAACAATCGCAAAACGAAGAAATCAGGAATGGCTCATTCTAATCCATCTGGTAGTTAGTGTTAACCTTTGCGGACGAATGTCATTTCGACGAGGTGAAACGTTCATATCTGGAAGACTAGACGCAGGCAAACGACTTTCATTCTTTGAAGTCGCGGGCAAATGACTGAATTACTAGAACAGCAAGAGATTAGCACGTAGTTTCTGTTTTTGCTGTTATTCGAGCAATTAACGCATTGCGTACCGGTAACGAGAAATCTCGTTTCTATATAAAGACCCTTAGCTATGCAACTTCGCTAATTACCAGCATTGGAAGAAATATAAAATTTCATTCGAATTGGTTATCTATTTAACACATTAAATATCTATTTAACCAAATCGAATTACTATGGTCCATTCAATTAAACGGCGATTATCTGAAAACATTTGTGTATTACAAACAATGCTACCTAATGCATTGAGCAAGATGATCGCGCGATAAGAATAACGCGATTCAATCGAATGACTGAATATTCTACCTTTACCATTTCCTGTATGTTACTCTATGAAATCGTGCGTTCAACGTGTTAAAATGTATTACATAACAATATGATTTCTGAGGTTTACTATGGATAGCGATATAAGTTGACCTCAGTGAAAATTGCCATCCGCATGATGCAGTTTTCCGCAAATTAGCCGGCACGCAATGTGTTAACACGGTGATTATACTGATACATTTTTAAACATCAATCAAGCCGAAATTTTTAACTTACGAAAAAGAATAAGGAATTCGATCTTGTCAATCCTATGTTCTTGTAACATTTTAGACACCTATAACACAAATCCAAAGTACAATTACAAGATCGAATTCCTTATTCCTTTTCGTAAGTTAAAAATCAACCCTTTGCGCTCCTATGTCGCGTGACTCGACATCAGTTTTATTCACAGGTGTGATTCTTCGTCAAGATACTTTTAAAATAGATTATATTATTCTGTTATTTTCAATATCATTAACAAGAAGAATCGTTTACATTGCTCTCTACGAACCAACTATTTTTTAAAATGCATTTCAAATAAAATATCATAATACAGAGTTATCGAGGGAAAAGTGCGAAAGAAATTCGGAGTGCAAAGGGTTAAACGATATTCTAAAAATCCCGCATTATTCTGTTAATCTTTTCTTTCGTTGTTTAGTAAATCTTGAACCGGGATTATCTGGAACTCATCAAACACGGTTCTCGTTTTCAGAAAACAAAGTTTCCAACCAAATTAATCGAGTGAATTCAATGGAAGATAACGGAAGAGGTTATAGTTATAGTTTTTTTTTTCAGGCGGTTGCCCGAGTGTTAAAAGCGGCGGTCGCTTCCGCGAATTGACACGTCCCAGCCTCCTTTAACACGATGACAGAAGCCGCATTTAAATACACCTGAAGTCATCGCGATACGATCGCGTAATTTATCAAGATCCGCGGCGTTTCTGTCGATACATATAAGGATGCACGTTGGCTTTGTGACACCCAACAGTTTATGCCATCTCTCTCTCTCTCTCTCTCGTTTTTTTCCCAGCGTTCGGTTATACCCCGAAGCGCACGGCATTCCTTGGATCCACGGTACACGCGTAATTAATGCTCTCCGCGAACGAAGTTAACCGTGAACGGAATCCTCGAGCAATCATCCGAGGATTAGATCAATGTTAAATCATCCGCGGTTTGTTTACTTCAGAAGTGAAGTAAGAACGGGACAGACCGTTTCATATTTAATTACACCGTTCAACCCCTGTGATTCCTATTCGAACCGTGATCGATCTAAGTGTGTTATTAATAATTTATTGGGGACGAGGGGAAAATTGTAGACATCCATGGCAACGTTTGCTCTGAACTGTAATCATTGGTAATAGGGACGGTGTTTAGTTTGAATTCGAATGAATTCAATGATATTTATATTGGTGAATCTATTTAAAATTTTCTGTAATGTAAATTTTCTCTAATGTTGATACTTAAATTGATACTTGAACACGTTGACTGTTTGGAGCTTCCAAATTGCTGAAGAACAAGATTGTTAAATAAAAATATTTAATACGTAGCTAGATAATAGTATGACTACTGTGATATCAAATCATTAATAATTATTTTCAATAGCATTTTCCTTTGTTATTAAAATTAGTATTATATGAAACGCTAGAAACTCTCGTGGCAGTCAACGCGTTAACACTAGATTTACGGAAGTCAAGTTGACTTATATTGAATTCTATAAATATTGTTTACTAAACGTTAGGGTCAATTTTGATTGACGCAGTTGCAAATATGTATTGTAATCGTTTCTTTTCAAACCTCTAATTTCCAAGATCGAAATGAACGAATTTTCATTTTTCTACTATCTAGTGTCAATTCAATTAATCTTCATTTTCCTAGTATCTAGTGTTAATTCAATTAATCTTCATTTTTCTAATATCTAATGTCAATTCAATTCCCCTTCATTTTTTTAATTTTCTAGTGTCAATTCAATTAATCTTCATTTTCCTAATATCTAGTGTCAATTCAATTAATCTTCATTTTTCTAATATCTAGTGTTAATTCAATTCTTCTTCATATTTCTAATATTTAGTGTTAATTCAATTAATCTTCCTTTTTCTAGTATCTAGTGTCAATTCAATTAATCTTCATTTTCCTAGTATCTAGTGTCAATTCAATTCTTCTTCATTTTCGTAATACCTACAGTCAATTCACTTAATCTCCGTTCTTCTGTAAATCTAGTATCAATACTGCTCCGTTTATATAACATTTCTACAACATCATCGATACTATCACAAAACAAACTAATACTCAATCACACTGTCCAATCCCCACACAACACCGACCTGTTTCCGTAACGATACCGCGGAGCGTCGCATTAATACCTAAAGCAATAGACATTGCTGCCATCGAATATTCAAAGACAGGAATTAATGAAATTAACATTAACGTCTATTAATAATGCAGCAAATGGACGAACGCTGTCGGTCGCCGATGCACGCGCGGCAGGGCCGTCGTTCAAAGAGTTGATGTTTTATTAAAATATCGATCAGCCGTGTTGCGTGTGTGTAGCGGCCGGCGGAACTCGAGCGGCGAGCGTACGATTTCACTGGACGCAAGACCGCTCCAAATAATTGCGGCCCGGCGCAATTACGGTGCCGCGCATCTCGCCGCCTATGTAAATAAAAACGAGAGCCCCGTAAGACTCGACTCACGGGGGCCGCGTGCAAGAAAACGCGGCCACAGTCGAACGATCATAAGGAAATCGCGAGCGCGCGTCGATGGAACGCCGGAACACCTGAGAACGCGTCACGTAACGTTGCAGCTCTCACCTGCGTCGACTGTCGAAAACGGCGTAATCAGCGGGATGAGCGTGTTACGTGTTTGCCGGGTTTAACCCTTTACGCTCGAGAGGCGACTCTCAGTCGCCGTTTGATTGAACGCGACAAGATGGTGAAGTGAAAAATTCGATTGAAAATATTGGATAAGGTGTTAACCCTTTGCGGACGAATGTTGACATTTTTCCGACATCGAACTTTTAGTTTTGGAATGCTAAGTAACAAACGAATGATTTAATCACTCGAACAGCAGAGAAGTATATAGTTCCGTTATTAGTTTGTTATTTAATCATTCGATGTGTAATTTGGCAGAATCTGCAGAAAGTTTTGTATTCTTTAAATGATCTTCGTCTGCAAAGGGTTGACACATAAAATAGAAATAAAACAACTCTGCTCCATAATTTATGCGAGATGTTTAATTATGTAAGTTGCAAATAATATTAATATTTCGTCGGAAAATAATGAATGTTTGTAAGGAAAAATATTGTCGAGTGCAAAGGGTTTGAACGCAAAATGATGAAATAAAAAATTCAATAGAAAATATTGCATAAGGTATTAACACACAAAACATAGAAATAAAACAGCTCTGCCCCATAATTTATGCGAGGTGTTTCCTTATGTAAGTTGCAAATAATACTGTTAACATTTCGCCAGAAAATAATGAATGCTTGCAATTAAAAATATTGTCGAGTGCAAAGGGTTAATAACTGACTCGGTGCGAGTATGTTGGTCACGGTGCCGGCTCTCGCAAGTGAACTCTGCGCTCACCCGGAGCGATTATGCGAATGCATAAACAGAAATCCGCGCGCACTTTATGCAGATCGCATGCACACGAAGTACCGAAGTGCCCGTACAAAATCGCGAGAACGTAGATCCACGGATGACGATCGAAGAAACGTTCAGCGAAGTTTCTGTTCCTCGCAGTTTTTTGTTCGAATAACATTAACATAGAAATGTATTCAAATTTCACGGTTTCCTTGCGCCTCGCTCGTGTGCATGAGAAATTAGTCGCATGCAACGTGCGGTTTTATTTGTTGCTGTTAGGAATATTGATATTGATGACAATGTAATGTGGATGCTGAGATGATGTTAGCGATTATAACGGGATTCTTGTCGATTTTAACTACCAGGTTGGTCAACGAATTCCTAACTGCTTTTAGAATTGCAAAGGTACAAATTAATATAATATTATAATATAATATTATAATAAGATATATATATATATATATATATATATATATAATATAATATTACTAGTAATATTATAATATTATAATATTATTAATATTATTAGTAATATTAATTATTAATATTAGTAATTAATATTAGTAATATTAATTATTAATATTACTTAATTAATTAAGTTAATTTATATCTTAATGAATCCATGTTTGTAGATTTCACGAAGAATTTTTCCATTTGTCTGAATTCTCAAAATTGATAAAAATATTGAAACGATCAATAAGTAAATTAATCCTCAACTATATGTTTTCTAATTACCAAACCACTTGAGCCACATATTTGATGCTACACACCGTCTAATGAGCCAACACTGTATATTGTGATATGTTACTGTGAGCCATCGGTGATACACGCCGACGTGAACGTGATAATTGCTCGGTAGTTCTAGTGTTAACCAATTAACTGTGTTTGAAGAGTATACTCATCTTAAAATTAAAATGATACTAATTCTATCAGCGATGAATTCCACTGTGAAACAAATTTTAACCTACTT
The DNA here is from genome assembly GCF_051020985.1 of Nomia melanderi. Lineage (NCBI taxonomy): Eukaryota > Metazoa > Arthropoda > Insecta > Hymenoptera > Halictidae > Nomia > Nomia melanderi. Next base: position 13,009,648 of record NC_135004.1, on the reverse strand, counting down.
TGCTTTTTACAATAAACTAGGTGATTCTTATAGAGTTCCTTACCCTAAATAAATCCGAAAACCAAATTGGAGTCACGTCCAGTTTTCGAAAAAACTGGGTTTTTAAAGACGGTCGAATTTTCCGAAAAACCAAGTGTTACGTGAAAACTAAAAACGATAGGCAGTTGAAATTTATCGCAGAAAATAAACGAGACTCGCCCGAACGCGTAGCTATAAAAATGTTGAACTTCGCGTATCGTTAAATGTTTGTAAACGACGATCAAATTTTAAAAAAGGGTAATATACTTCGTTATTTTATTTCATTGCGAGCATCATCCGAGACGTCTGAAATGAAATTCCACGGTTAGCAGGTTAATGAAGTTTCCTTCGCGAGTCGACGCAGCAGCGAGGCTACAAACATTCTTATTCCGGTTTCCCGACGCTGTTCGAGCATCTGCAACTTTTAACTGTCAGCTGCACATATGCAAGCGTTACGCAACTGTTTGTAATGCGAATTTTGTTTGACTTGCAACAAAGCCGGGTATTTAGCGCGTGCGGACTCCGGCCGCTTCTGTGCTAACAATACGAGACGGACCGTCCAGGGGACCGTCAATTGGCACGTCATCGACATTTTTCGTGTCAACAGACTCCTAATATTCCCACAGCGGGAACATGAATAGACGAAGCGTCGCGAAACTATCGTCGAGTGAATAGGACAAGTGAAATGCAAATGCTCCCAAACACCTCTGGATTTTCCTGCGCAATCCGCTGGACGTTCATTTGAATTTTTAACGCGTTGGCTGTTATGAAAACCTTCGGAGTTTTGTGTCTCGCTTATTCGTTTGTAGCGAAGATAAAGATTTAATATTTGGAATGCTTACGTTACACTATTGTCTAGTAATTTACGCTATGAAATATTTCCAGTCGATATTGGGTATCTGATAAATAATTGTCAAGGGATTTGGAAGCTTTGGTCATCGGTGACCGACGTGGCAGTAGTGTTAAACAATTCGATTGTAGATGATTTGCATCAAATGTTTAATTTTTGTCAGTAGAGTAGCATTAGATGTCACAGTTTCATTGAGTTTCTAATTAATCAGTGGGAAATGGAAAGCAATGAGACGACATCATCACTGATTAGCTAATAGCTACCTTGAACCTTGTCGATCCCCTAAATCAGTGTTTTGATTTTTAAGGAGGCAATTTGATTTTTAACCCTAATCGTATAGATCTACATTGCACAAAATAACAGGAATGATTAAAATGTTATTGTTTTTGTTTATAAGGCCCAAATTTTAAAAGCCCAAAAAAGCTTTTGGAAATGCAATATGAAATAATCAAAAAATTTAAGTAAAAAGTTCAAATGTGTCTCAAAGTCACATCATGGCCTGATTAGAGTTAAGGAGGGAATTTTGAAATTTAGAATATCACTTCATATATTCCACAATATTCACGCACGCAAATAAAATAGCAAAAATATTATAATAAACATTATAAAAATATTATAATATAATATTAAAAATCATATATGTCACATAGAGGGCACAAGAATTTTAAAAAAACTTAGTTGAGGCATGGCACAAAAGTTTGTGAAACACTGCCCTAAATCCACAAATCCCATATTTCCCATCTCCAAAATCTATATTTCACAATCTACACTACCTACCAAGACTCCACATAAAATATCCAAACTATACATTCACTAAATAACTATAGAAACATAAATGTCCAACGACAATAATCAACCCAAGGTATCCAATTAACTTTCTCAACGCTGAAACAGAAAACTCGATTCACCTGTACAAAACTCGATAATCATTCGCAGTTCCAAAGATCCAGCAGCAAATCGTCGATCACCATTCCCGAATTTCAGAACAACTAACACGTCACCGACCCTGAAAACGGGAGCACGTTCGATCACCCACGAAACAATGCGAATTCCGTTTACCCGCGGCGCGTGAACTTTTTCCCTGGCCGACTGGAACGTCCGTTCGACTCCTTATTTGGCGTCGGCCACGGAGCTCGTTAAGCCAATCGTGGAAAGTTCGTCCCGCGTGTACCGGCAGTTATCGATATCACGGGAAAAATCATTTTTCCCGAGTCGCAGCGGCCGCGCGCTGGCATTTCCCGTTCGACGTTTAACCCTTTAACCCTTCGCGGACGAATGACGCTCTATCGAGATCAAACTCTCGTGTTTGTGATACTCAGTTGCAAACGAATGATTTGATTACTGAAACAGCAAAAGTAAATTGTTTCCTGTTTCTCTATTGTTTAAGCATCCGATGCGTAATTCGGCAGGATCTTAAGTTTCGTATATTTTAAATAACCTTCGTCCGCGAAGGGTTAAAGCTTGACACATCTATCAAAAGTGCCAAAAGACATGAAATTTTAACTTAAAATTATTTTCCAAGCTTAGTCGTATATTCTGAATTGATTTTTCGATTTTCCCAATGACGATTATAAAATTAACTGTACAGAATGCCGGAAATTTAACCCTTTGCACTCGGAAGTTTCTCAGTAGAGATGTTTAACATTTTTTTACGAGATGAAGACGATATTCCTTGAAAGTAAATCAAAAGAAAATCACAAGAATATTGAGGAGCGAAGCTATTTTGTTAGAATATTTCACGTATCAAAGCATTTGTGTACAACGTTCAACATTAACCCTTAGCGCTCCAGGTTGTTTTGTAATCTATCAGCAACTGCGACTAATTTTTGTATTCCTAGCGAAAATTAGTACAAAATTTGGATGTGTGGAAAATCGAATAATTTTAGGGTAGTTTCCTTAACCCTTTGAACTCTGTAGGCTCCAATATTACCAGTTACAATATTAAATATTTTAGTCTTAAAGAAACTACCCTAAAATTATCCGATTCTCCACACATCCAAATTTTCTACTAACAAGGAAAATAAAACATCGAAGAAATGTTATATTTCTAATTTTCGCTAGGAATACAAAAGTTAGTTGCAGTTGCTGATAGACTACAAAAGAACCTAGATTGCTAAGGGTTAATATTGTGCCGCGGCATTCCAGGAAACGAAGCCACTCGGTTGTTCTCTGACCCATTCCCACGGATGTCACGTGTGGATGCAGCTGGCTGGCATTTAACACGGCCAACAGATTTCTCATCGAACCATTAACTGGCCGCTCCATCTGCCTGAACGTCGGTTTCTTCGCCGTATCGCGCGCGCACGCTTCGCGGAAACAATGTCGCCGCGGCTCGCTCTCTCACCTCGGATCACCTGGGCGGTAACAGTGTCTCTCGAAACTTTCACCTGAACGTTTCGGCAAAACGCTGGGTTCCGGGCACGAAGCTTTCGTGCTGGTTTACTTCTTGACGCGCTGCCTACTGCGCGTTTTTCGCTGATTTTTCTGTCGTCTCGTAACATTTTCGAATGAAAATTCTTGTAAAATACAGGAGGCAATCGATTTTGAGGAATAGAGGATAATGAATTAACAATTTGACTATTGTTCACGTTTAACTCTTTGTAAAGTGAAATGATAAAATGAAAAATTCTGAAATGTTGAGGGAGGTATTAACCTGCGGACGAAGATTCTTTGAAATGTACGAAACCTTCAGCAGATGAAGTTAAATTATATATCGATTGCTTAAATAATGAAAAGAAAAGAAATTATACACTGATGTCTTGCTGTTTGAGTAATTGAATCGTTTGCGAGTTACTCTTCCAAATATGGAAATTTGATATCGCCGGAATGTCGACACTCGACCGCAAAGGGATAACACGTGAAACAGGAATAAAACAATTCTGCCTCATAATTGATGCAAGATGTTTCTTTATGCAAGTTGCAGATAATATTGTTAATATTTCGTTAGAAGATAATGAATGTAATGAAAAATACTGTCGACTGCAAGGGTTAACACTAGAACCGAGCACTGAAATACTGTTTGAAATTTCTCTATAGAAACTCTAAGAATGCATCTATTGAGACTTTAATTGGTTCATAACTTGAATATCCTTGTTACTTTATAATTTTGCAAATGAAATCAAGTGTGACTGAGAATCACCTCTCGAGTGCAAAGGGTTAAACAATGCCTTACAAAGGCAGCAAGAGAAGGAAAGCAAATAAAGACGTCGAAAGACGAGGCGTCGACAGGAATAGATTTTCCCTATAGCTCGACAATAAGTTAATTAATCGCGATGAAAGCGAATAAATGAATAAACCAACGAGTTTAGAAAGCGCTGTTTCTCCGCGAATGTGGTGTCGCCTTTTGTTTATGTCCCACGACGACGTCTATCGTTCGGATCATCGAAACACGATGGAACGATGGCTCGAGTGTCCAAACGATTGCACAGAAAAACTGTTTTTTCGTGTAATAACGCAGCGGACGCACATGTGCGTCCTATGGCGAAAGGATTACGTATTCGCGGAGCGTATTTCAAGGTGATTACGTTCGCCCGATGACGACGTTCTTCACGCACCGTATGTACCGAGTTATTCCCATAGCTATCGGAAGCGCGACGACCGACATAGCTCGCGATTATTAAAGTCGGCGGAACCGAGTCAAGGAATAATGCCAAGGTCGCGGCCGCGCCCGGAAAATTGGCTAATAAAATAATTCCGTGGATAATTGCGTAGCGAGTCCGCGCACCGTGACGCATTCGTGGAAACGGTAACATTAATTACTTTGAACAGCCGATATTAGCTGTTTCGAAACGAACTCGTTAGGTTCATTCATAAAGACCACACTAGATCGATGGAGATACGAGTGATTAAAATTTCATGTTCCCTAGAATTCTCACTTCTCAATTGAAACTGGCAATTAATCTTTTTCATATTAATACGTTGAATTCTGCAGGATTTTATGAAGCGGAATGCACTGAGCGAAGAAAATGGAATACCAAATCGTTTCATTGAATTGTTTTATTGTTATTCCACGTTTGTTGGGTAGGCTATTCAATTTGCGTATTAAGAAATCAATTTCTTCGGTAATTTCGCAGAGAAGCATCTTTTTAGTAACTGGAGAAGAAGAATTTAGGAATCGGTCAATTTCATCTCTTTAGTAGTTAAAATACTACTACAAACAAAGTACCTTAAAATTTCCACTTTTAATTAAATTCTCAATTCCCCGGATAAAATTACAACACGCTTATGAAAGTTAAAAGAAAATACACTAAAAATCAACACATTCCAATCTACATATTCCACGAAAACCTGATCTCTTATTCTACATTCCAGCACAGATAACCCCAATTCCCACATCAATACTCAAAACACATAAAACACCCAAAATATATGCATAAGTCGAAAAGAACAAAGCACACTCAAAATCAACACATTCCAAACTACATACTACACGAAAACCTGATTTCTTACTCTACATTCCAGCACAGATAACCCCAATTCCCACATCAATACTCAAACCACCAATACTTAAAACATAAAATATCCAAAATATTCGCGTGAATCGGAAAGAATTCAAAATCGACACTCAAAATCTACACATTCCCAACTACATAACACACAAAAACCTAATCTCCTCTTCACATTCCACCACAGATAATCCCAATTCCCATATTAATACTCAAAACACATAAAACATCCAAAATATTCCCATCAATCAAAAAAAACAAAGCACACTCACGATCAACACACTCCAAACAACATACCACACAAAAACCTCTTACTCTACATTCCAGCACAAACAACCCCAATTCCCACATAAATACTCAAACCACCCAAAACCCCCAAAATATCCGCATGAATCGAGAGTAGCTTTCAACCGCCGAATTTCCCAGGAAACCTCACGCAACCGAACCGGACCGGGTTCGTCCGTTTCCCGGTGCAATTCGTCGCGCGTTTTATTCATTCGACGCGGCCAGTGCCGGCGCGGCCTGCATCGGGAACGAAAGAACGCACGGCCAGGAGAAAATTATCGGTTGACCGAGAATTAAAGCCGAACCGGTGTTTGCGTTACGTGGTAATAAGCGTTGCCCGGGCACGGTCAGCCGGCACGAAATAAATTACACCTCGCTTTGCCGCGTTTCTTCGTTGGGTTTTTGTCCCTGCCCTCCCCTCCGGCCCCTCGCTCCGCGCTCGCCGTCGCTGCCCTCCTCGCACTTGCACCCCGATAATTATTTCAACGACCGATAATCGTGCTCGGCGGACCGGCGAGAGGACGCTAATGCACTGCCGGTGTGCAATCTTTTCATTGAATTAGCGTGGCTCGTGCGCCCGTGCATTCCGCTAGACTCTTTCGCCGATCGAACGCACGGGAATGATAATAATAATGCGTGCCAGGCGCGACCGAGCTAAGGGATAAAATAGCTGGGGCAGGTTTCGTATTGACCGGTCGTGTCGCCGATAGTAATGGCGTTTCTATTGCTCGCGTCGGGCGAATGGTATGATACACATTGAAAATCCTATAGGTTAATTGCTAGTACTACGTTCGTGTAACATTTTAGATATGTGTGACGCAAATCCAAAGTAAAATTATAAAATGGAATTTCTTATTCTTTTCCGTAAGTTCGAAATTTCGGCTTGATTGATGTTTAACTCTTTCTTTCTTTCTATTAATTAAGCGATTGATATATAATTTAGCTTCATAAGGTTTTGTATGTTTCGAAGAATCTTTGTCCGTAAAGGGTTAATTCATGGTTAAATACTTAAATCATTAAGCCTTTGCGGACGAAGATTCTTTGAAATGTAGAAAACCTTCGACAGATGAAGCTAAATTATATATTAACCCTTTGCACTCGAGAATATTTTTCTCAATAAATATTCATTATTTTGCGATGAAATGTCAATGAAACTTTTCGCAATTAAAGAAATACCTTGCATAAATTAAGTGACAGAACTATTTTATTTCGATGTTCCATGTGTTCGTATATTATATCAAATTTAATATTGAATTTTCAATTTCACAATTTTTTTGGGTCAAATCAAATGACTGAAAGGCGCTTTTCGAGTGCAAAGGGTTAATTGTTTAAATAATAGCAATAACAGGAACTACACGCTAATCTCTTGCTGTCCGAGTAATTAAATCACGCGACATAGTCTTCCAAATATGAACGTTTCACCTCGCCAAAATGACCTTCGTCCGCAAAGGGTTAATCATCTACGAAAATATAAATATAAGCGAAGAATGATAGTTAAAATTACGAATAAACTTGAAACAGAATGAAAGGAAATAAAACGGAACGAAATGACAGGCTAATGACGTGATGCGCAATAACGAGATTCCACGGTGCTATTGAACATAACCAGATAGCATCAAAGGCCGTAATAAATGGTGTTTATTGCGTGCGATAAATCATGGTATTGATTTCGCAAGGTGCGCGAAATAAAAAGCGAGAAGATCGAATTCAAATTAAAGACACGAGGAGGCGAAAGCGAGAGAAATATTAATGAATCCGATAAATTGAATGGACGAACGGTGGAGGGAAATTTAGCATGTAAATTCGTCATTGATCGGATAAAAAGCGCTGTCATTAACCCTAATGAATACACTTTTTCATCAGTATCTTGTCCCTTTTTAAAATGGCCGTCGGTGATGCAGAGGACGAGTGTTTTATGAACTATCTTTGGTTCATTTAACATCCCAAATTTAACCCTAATCGAATCACGTGACTTTGCACTATTTACTTAAATATTTTGATTATTTCATATTGCATCTCTAAAAGTTGTTTTGGGCTAAAATTTGGATCTTTAAACAAAAATAATATTTTAATCATTCCTTTTATTCTCATAAGTGACTGAGAATCACATCGTATGATTCGTTATAAAACCACGTGGTACGACTAGGGTTAAATTGATAGTTATTTAACACGTTGACTTCGACAGTGGTCACTGATGATCGGAGCTTCTAAATTGCAAAGAACAATTGCAATAAAACGATGTTAAATAAAAATATTCAGTAACATAGCTAGATAATAGTACGACTACCGTGATATCAAACCATTAATAATTATTTTCAATACCATTTTCCTATTACTTCCCTTATAAAAACACGCGGCACGATTAAGGTTAAACCTAACCCTGAATAGTCACGGTAACGCGTTTAATTTCCTAGAGTTTCGATAGCCTAGTCCTGAAATAGACCCGATGAATTCGAAATGAGCGAATTCGTCGACTAGCGGGTATAATAAATACACGGCCCATAAATATGCCAATTCCAAGATCGTGAACTTTAGAATTCATTAATTCCGAGAACGTTCTCGCGAGACGGCCGTTCGATACGATATCCTTGCGGCGGACTTTATGGGTCTGATTCCTTAAAACGCAATAAAACGCGAGGAATTCCACGATGTTTAATAACGAATTCGTTCGAATGTTACCCTTAACGATGATTTTTAACTGCCGTTTCCATAGATCGGCCTAGAAGAACGCGGACTGAAGAAGTTTCGCGATCTAGCGCGTAAACTGGTTTTCAGCTCTAATTTCTTTCTCTGCTCGCCAGACCGCCAGTCTTTTACGCGAAATAAAATTGACTCGCAGTGATTTACGATGTTCTGTGTTTAACACGTTGAACGCCGCATGGTTTCATAGAGCAAAATGCAGAAAATGAAAGAAATATAATATTAACCCCTTGCGCATCGAATTTTTTTTGCATTTTTCATCGGTGACTTTGTATTCTTACGATATTTTATCTGAAATGCATTTTAAAAAGTACTTACTTTCTAGATATCAATGTAAACGATTCTTTTTATTAATAATATTGAAAATAACATAGTAATATAATTTATTTTAACCCGTTGCACTCGAGAGGTGATTCTCAGTCACCACTTGATTTGATTTGCAAAATTAAGAAATAAAAATGACTTTAGAAATAAAATGACTTTCCTTCTTAATTTATACATGTTTCCTCGTTAATTAGTTTCAAAGAACATCGTCTGTATCTCATCGAAGAATATTGAATATTTCTAATGAAAAACTTTCGAGTGCAAAGGGTTAAAAATATCTTGACAAAGAAGCACATCTGTGAAAACTGATGTCGAGTCACGACATAGTAGCGCAAAGGGTTAAATCATTTGAAAAAATCGCATTATCATCATCATCGTCGTCATCATCATCATCATCATCATCATCATTATCATTATTATTGTTATTGTTATTATTATTATTATTGTTGTTATTATTATTGGGTTTAGCTAAATATTACTACATTAGGTAACATTATCATAATATAGAAATATTTTCAAACAATCATCGTTTGGTTGAGTGAACTATACTACTTCGATTTAATTAGAGATCATCAGCGACCTCCGTGTCATTCAACGTACTAAGAAGCACATATTTTTCCCTTGTTGAATCGTCGGAAGGAACAATACTCGGATGAAACGGAAGAACGGAAGGACAAAGGGGCATCGGATTCCTAGAACTGTTTTAATTAAATTAACAACGTCAAAGGAATCGCGTTACCTTCGGCGACGACTTCCGAAGGAACGAGCGTTAATTAAAAAATCTGAGAGCGGCGGGCTTATCGACGCGAAAAATTGGATTTTGGATTAACAACGGAAACAAGAAATCGGTGTTATCGTTCCGGACTAAATCGAAAGTGAACGGAACAAAGGGAGATCCGAAAACGACGAGGGACAGCTCGGAGATACTTTAGGGATTATTTCTATTAGAGATCTGCAATTTAACGGGGAGTCGACGGTGTTCCATTCAAATGACGGAATCGTCGCGTTAATTAAGGAGCCTCCTTTTTGTTCGAGGAATCCTTCAAAGTTGCAGCGTTCGTACTCTAATTATGCAGTCGCGCGGGCCGCCTTGAATAAGCTTTATGACGTTCCTGATTAAACTGCGGATTTTACGAGCTCCCATGGAAACGCGAGCTCGAACGCCCGCGGACGTACGCGTGTTTTCGTGGATTATAAATGGCCGCCGTTCGCGTGACATCATTCCCTTTCGAACTACAACCGTTTACCGGTGACGCGAGATCACGACGTTTCATCGGAACGACGACGGAGCGCGGAGGGACTGGCTGGGAACCGGCAAGAATTTGAAAATCATATTTAGACATGCTATTAGCTCGGGGTCCAGGCGGTTTCCATTTCGTAATGAGTTCCTAGCAATAAAACGGAAACGAGCGGCGTTGCTTCAGCTCGTCGCGGGAAAACTAATAAAAATGGTTCCTCAAGGCACTCGCTAAAAGATCCCGCCGCGTCTTCTTCACTCTGGATCTCGGCACGACGAATTAACTTTTTACTAAATTCCTTTCCGTAACTCGATACAAACTTATGAAATTAATTCTTGGAACTTAATCAATTATTCCTGAGATTTACCTTGGAGACTGCTGATCGCTGGAAATGGTAATTGGAAATGTTGTTTGAGATTTTTAAGATGAAACCGTGAAGTGTATAGATCGAATTAGTTTTTAACGAAGGATTACGTTGTTTTGTCTATAAGATTTTATTATAAGATTTTATTATAGTTAACAATTTTAATTTTGTAATATTTAGAATCTCTAATATAAACGTTTTTAAGCAATACCTACACAATTTTAACACATTGCGGACACCTTTGCGGACGGATATCGGCGTTTCGGTGAGATGAAACGTTCAGATTTGGAAGAATAAGTCATGGGCAAATGATCTAATTAGTGAAACAACAAGAGATCAGCACATAGTTTTCTCTTCTTATATTAATTAAGCAATTGATATATAATTTAGCTTCATATGTTGAAGGTTTTATATGTTTCGAGGAATCTTCGTCCGCAAAGAATTAATTGTTAGTTAGTTTTACATTAACTCGCTTGAGAACAATGACAAGTAAATTCACGTCGAATAAAAATATTTAGTAACATAACTAGATAATAGTGCAGCATTAGTACTGTGATATTATTAGTAATTATTCTTAGTATCATTTAACATTGTTACGAAAGTATTAATATATAAAATGCTCAAAATTCTCGTGGCAGTCGATATGTTAGAGAAGAATATACAAAATGAAAATAATCTAATATCAAATTATGTAATTGAAATGCGTTATTATTATTGAAGGTCCAGCAATACAGGATAGTTTCCAAATGATCATCGTTTAATTCAACAAATTATAGTAATTCGATTTGGTTGAGGTCATCGGCGACCTCATGGCATCCAAAGTGTCAACACATTGAATACCGGTAACGAGAAATCTCGTTTTCATATAAAGACGCTTAGCTATACAGCTTCGCTAATTATCACAGCCTTGAAAAAATATAAAATTTCATTCGAATCGATTATCTATTTAAAATATATTACATAACAATATAATATCTGAGTTTTTCTATGTATAGTAACATAAGTTGACCTCAGTGAAAATTGCCATCACAATTCAGTTTTCGGAAAATTAGCCAACAATGTGTTAACAATATATCAATATAATCGACTCGCATTTCCAATAGCTAAAATTCACCCAGCGTACAATGCGAAGACGAAACAGCGCACGAATCTCGTTTTTATATAAAGACACTTAGTTATGGAACTTCGCTAATTTTCACAACATTGAAAAAATATAAAATTTAATTCGAATTGATTATCTATTTAAAATATATTACATAACAATATAATATCTGAGTTTTTCTATGTATAGTGACATTGCCATCCGCACAATTCAGTTTTCCGAAAATTAGCCAACAATGTGTTAACAATATATCAATATAATCAACGCCTCGCATTTCCAATAGCTAAAATTCAATTCAAGATCAAGCCCGAAATCATCGTCGCCTTTCAATAAAAACGTTCGCATCCCTCACGCGATAAATCCCTAAACGGGATAAACCCTTCTCCCGCTCCCGCTTCCGTCAGATTGGCCCACGAAAACGTAGCCGGCTATAAACATTTATAATCCACTTACGACGCCGCTGCGAGAGTCGAGATTTCGCTCGACAAAAGAACGCTCGGCGGCGGGGGAAAAAAAAGCAACCGGCGTCCGTGAACTGGGCGCAAAAACGACGGTGAAAAGAGGATAATGATCGGGATAGCGGAGCCACTGGGAAACTGAATAAGGTAAAAAAGGAGGAAGGGAATATCAAACGCGCGCCGGGTAAACGGGAGAAAAAAATGAAGATCCGTCGCGTGGGTTTCGCGTTGCAGGGATGCTCGGACCCGCGGATCTGGTTTCGGCGAGAGGCCGGCGAACGTGTTCCGCGTTTAAATTACGAATACCACCGTCGTCGTTAGATTCGGGAGCGAAGATTACCGGGAACGTATTACTTCGGGCGAAACACGGTTTAGTGGACGTCCGCAAAAATACTCGACGGTCGTTCGGGATTCCGGTACGCTCGAAGGAAAATCGGCCTCGCCGGTTTGTGTCAGCGTTATTTATACGCGGCGACGTTTCGATTTTCATTTAGCGAACCGACGCCTGTTGCGATACTGCGCGTTCGCGGGATTCGGTTTTTCGGGTTAACTTTGTTAACACGTTGAACACCGGGTCATTGGTGAACCCTGCTCAAATCGAATATAGTTCACTCAATTAAACGATGATTATATGAAAATATTTGTATGTTATAAATAATGCTAGGGAATACAGTGATATTCAGATAGTTGAACGTGGATAATGATACAATTCGATTAAATGATTTAACCCTTTGCGGACGAATGTCGACATTTCGGCGAGATGAAGTTTTCATGTTTCAAAGATTAAGTCGTAACAAATAATTTAATTACTCGAACACCAAGAGATCAGCACGTAGTTTCTGTTGTTCCTATCATTTAAGTAACTGATATATAACTTTGCTTCATCTGCTGAATATTTTGTGTATTTCAAGGAATCTTCGTCAGCAAGGGGTTAATATTATATTTTTATCATTCTGTGTATTTTCTTTATGAAATCGTGCGGCGTTCAACGTGTTACGTTCATTGATGATGGGAATGAATCTTGGAAATGGGAATGGAGGTGAGGAATAGGAGGAATAAGTGGTATTTAACGCGTCAAGTGCCATATCAGTCATCGATGACTGACGCTTCTGAGTTACTTAAAAGTAAACGTAATATGCAAGATATTCAATGTCGATTGGAGATGTTTAATAACGTAATGAAGTTGATAATAGTGCACTGCGGGGATGGCAACGCCAAATAATAATTGTCCCTGCTTTTCGTGTTAAAGGTATTTCAAAGTTAGTGGAAGGTTGAAAAATTTGGTGAAACATTTGATAATTAGTTTATGGAAAATGATTTTAATAGTGGAAAGTTGTTTATAAGTTACTCGTTTTGTAAAGGAAGATGTGCGACTGAATGCTTCTCAGTTACCAATTCTTAAACTATGATTACCCTAATTAACACTAAAACTTAAACGTTCAATTGAGTTTGAAGTTCCTCTATGGAAACTCTAAAAGTGTGTCTATCGAGACTTCAATTGATCTACAATTCAGTTTTCGTCTAAATCAATCTCTTTAATAGTTTCTCAGAGAAACATCTGTTATATCTTTAACAATTGCAAAACGAAGAAATCAGGAATGGCTCATTATAACCCATCTGGTAGTTAGTGTTAACCTTTGCGGACAAATGTCATTTCGACGAGATGAAACGTTCATATTTGAAAGACTAGTCGCATGCAAACGACTTTCATACTTTGAAGTCGCAGGCAAATGACTGAATTACTAGGACAGCAAGAGATCAGCATGTAGTTTCTGTTTTTCCTGTTATTCGAGCAATTAACCCTTTGCCCTATGATTTCTTTCTAAACTATTATCAATCTAACTACCTTATTATTAATACTTTCTTAAAAATAAGAAAACATTCCAGTCTCATTCTCTGTCAACGTGTGCTCTAAGGTATACTCGTTGACAACAGAGGAATATGTAATTCGCATTAAAACAAATTCAATAATATTTATGTTTCTCAAATTCTACTTGAAATCTGCATCACTTTGACACGATATTGTAGGGCAAGGGGTTATATAATTTAGCTTCATCTCTCGAAGGTTTTGTGCATCTCGAAGAATCTTCCGCGGAGTTAAATCATCTAATACTCTCGGCTTGGTACAGAGCACGATCTGGAAATGAAAAAGCTCGAAGCTAAAAAAAGAACTGAATCCAGATCGCCGCAAAACGAGACAGGAACGAGGAGAAATAAAGAGCGACCGGTATCGCTCGTTAAACCGCCAACTTGTGGAATGTACGTTTCATGTCATAGAATATCGCGGCACTTTGACGCGACTCCCACGCGCGTCCCCCATAAAAATCCGCGACTGATCCCGTGAAATGATTCCGCGGCGGAGAGGATCGGTGGCGGGGCTCGCGGACAACACTGTGTCGGCGCCGCGTTTTGAAATTGTCACCGTGGTCTAATGGAATCCGCGAGGCACCGGCTCGTATATGGAGAGCGCGAAATGTTCCCGGTTGTCGGTCTTTAAGGCCCTTAAAGGAATATGCCTGTATGATCGCGAGAACCGGGTCGTGTGTTATTCATGTCGCGCACGCGTGTGCGTAATGTGCATGGGCGAACGAGAAAGGCTGATAGGTGAGCCCACGTGAGGCTCTTATGCTCGCTCTCATGTACCGGGTGGGACATGTGCGTCGGACCTGTACCCTTGACACGTGAATTTCAATCTTGGCACATTGTTGACCGGTCACGAGCTAACTCGCGTTTTCATGGCCAAACGTTGTTGACCTGTCTCGAGTTAATTCCGTTTTTATATAAAGACAGCTATGCAACTTCGCTAATTATCACAGTATTGAAAGAAATATAAGATTTCAGTCGAATTGATTATCTATTTAAAATATGTTACATAACAATATATCTGAGTTTTTCTATAGATAGTGATATAAGACCTCAGCGAAAATTGCCATCCTCTCGATTTAGTTTTCTGAAAATTAGCCATTTGAATTTTTGAAACGATATAGAATAAGCAATGAGATTATTAATATTAATAATAAAGTAATATATTTAATAATAGTATATCTATAATTAATATTAATAATTAATCTATATTATAATTAAAATAGAATATTGCAAAAGCAAAATATTCGAGGTTATCTAAAGAATATGTACAAAGTTTAATTTCAATTCATTGTGTATAAGTATATTGAAGTTTATTTAGATTGTTTCACTGGAATATGTAACTGCGGAATAATAACCGGTGATATGGGATAGTTTCTGAGTAAATTTGCCGGTCAACAGTCTGTTAGAATTCATCGTGACTCGAGGAGTTGGTTAGACTGGATGTTTGTGTGTTCGAAGTTATGTAGCAGGTTGGAAGGTGTGCAGGGAATTTGGATATTGAGTGATGGGATGGTTTCATGGAGATTCTTTGTTATTTAGATTAATAATGGAAGTTAAATATTAAGTGATGAGATGGTTTCTTGGAGGTTCTTTGATGTTATTTAAATTAATAATGAAAGTTAAACATTAAATGATGGGATAATGTCTTGTAGATTCTTTGATGTTATTTAAATTAATAATGGAAGTTAAATATTAACTGGTTTCCAAGATATTATTTAAATTAATAATGGAAGTTAAATATTAACTGGTTTCCAAGATATTATTTAAATTAATAATGGAAGTTAAACATCAAATGATGGGATAATGCCCTGGAGATACCTTGATATTATTTAAATTAATAATGGACGTCAGGTAATATTGAGAGGAATATTAAAATTAATCAGATGTGAGAAATTAATAGATGATGGAAGATGAAATTTGGTAGATGCTTATTGCATGATTATTTGTTTATATGGAAGGTTGACAATGATAAAGTAGGTCTACCGAGAAGAGTTATCAAAGATGATATAAGGCAAAGCTCTGTTTCCTGTAGTGTTTGTCATTATTCCTACCAATTATTGAAACTAAGTTTCGAATACGTTGGATTCTAATAACTAATCGCGTTTGTTTACTTGTACAACTTCTTGATTAGAGTCGGCGTCTTGCCTCAAGAGATATCAATGATTTGCACCAGTTTCCAATGCTCGAGTAGTTTAAGATAAACATTTGATGGGATATTTGTGTATGAACATGCAAGTGTCGAAGTAAAATTTATATCAAATATTCATTACGCAATTAATTTAACATGAATCAAGTGTAAAGTGTGTTTCACTAATTTATAGAAGACTGGGATTGGGGATATACTAGACATTCCCAGTTGGGGAAATGACAAACTCTGTCAAATCCAGGAATCAATAACGATAAAGCAATAGCTGAATCATTTACATTTGAACAATGATTCCAAAGGAAATTAATATATTAGATTATTTGACATGAGTTGTTGATTCGTAATTGAATCGATGAGACCACAAATCGTATAGATCACCGTTCGATCATATTTATTCACGCGCCTGGTACAATAATACGATTGCGTAACCGTAAACAAGCCTTTTCCTCATTTTTACGAAGCGTTAGATACCAGTCGCTTTTAATGCTAACCTCTGACGTTCATCTTTGACTTCTGAAAGATTGTTAAATGATCGACTTAGCGCAACGTGTTGAGAGATTACTCGTAATTTCAACTTCTGTTTTCTTTCCGAGATACCTAACAAACATAATTGTAATACAGAATGACTAAAAACTTCGAATATTTTACATATATTCCTACATCTACACCTTTTCCATTTATACATTCCCAAATTCATCACAAACCCATAAAAATCCGGAATCTTAACAAACAAATAACGAACTATACATATAAAATACCAATGCACCAACCATATAGCAAACAAACGTTCACAAAAATTCCAAAGTACAAGTGCTCTATTTTCAAATCACTAAAATTCCAAAATACACTTGCTCTATTTTCAACTCATTAAAATTCCAAACTACACTTACTTCATTCCAACTCATCAACATTTCAAAATACACTTACTCTGTTTTCAACTCACCAAAATTCCAAAGTACACTTACTCCATGTCTACCTCATCAACATTCCAAAGTACACTTGCTCCATTTTCCAACAGCCTAACACTCTCGAGTACACTTAATCCATTTGCAACTCACCAAAATTCCAAAGCACACTTACTCTATTTCCAACATCCCAAAATTCCAAAGTACACCTATTCCATTTTCAACTCACCTACATTCCAAAGTACACTTACTTCATTCCAACTCATCAAAATTCCAGAGTACACTTACTTCATTCCCAACATCCTAACATTCCAAAGTACACTTGCTTCATTCCCAACATCCCAACATTCCAAAGTACACTTGCTTCATTCCCAACAGCCCAACATTCCAGAGTACAGTTCATTATCAACTCACCGACACTCTAAAGTCCACTTGCTCCATTTCCAACACCCCAACATCCCAACATTCCAAAGTACACTTGCTTCATTCCCAACAGCCCAACATTCCAGAGTACAGTTCATTATCAACTCACCGACACTCTAAAGTCCACTTGCTCCATTTCCAACACCCCAACATTCCAAAGCACACCTAACACCCAACTCCCAAGTACATCCACTCCCAAAAGAATTCCAAAGTACTTTCTCCATTTCCAAACGAAAATCCCCATCCAAAGAAGTCACTCAACCCCGCTTAGCCGCCGCGTCTCTAACACCCGGGACACCCGTATTTTGCATAAAAATCCGCTGTCTAATAATGGGGTCCCGGCAGCCAGCGCCGGAGGAGAAGAAAGGTGGCCGAGATTGTCGCAGGTCGCAGGTGTATGGATGTTTCCAAGCACCCCTTACATTTGTTCACCCACACTGCGAGCGAGCGCGGCGCACGCCCACGCGGCTCACGCCTTCGCGGCCGGTTGCATCAGGCCCCGGTGTCACAGGCCCAATAAAGGAGCACACGGACGCGCGTACACGGCGAAACGGGCCGGCGACGGAGAAAATAAACGGAGGATTTTCGGCGGAGTCGGGCAGCCGGCATAATTAATCCGCAGAGCTCTCCGGCCAGAAGTCGCCGGGAGAAATTCGTCGTTGCGTAACGCAGTCGAAAGTTCCTCGGTTTTAATTGAACGCTCCGGAGATCGATGCCGATCCGCTCCTGTCGCGAACAGATCGCCGGCTCGAGGTGTAATTGTCCGCCCGTCAACGCGGGTGGCTCGGATTTTCTTCCAGAGAAATAAGATTGATAATTATCAATTATAACTGGGCAGTTGTATTTTTAACACTAGAACCACCGAGCATTTGATACGATTGAAACGTAATCGCTGTGAGTATTGTAGTAGATTATTTTCGGTTTCTTCAGACATTCGTTGTAGTATTCAAGTGAAACTATTTATTCTCAAAATCATTTCGAATATTCAGTGCTTTGAAGGTATCAATAATTGCGAAACAGAAAAACTGAAACCAGTCATTTTGACTGGTAGTTCTAGTGTTAAGTTAGTCATTTGGGTGAAGCTTTCAACAAGTTGAATGTCATTAGGGTCACCGGTGACCCTCGATCTAATCGAATTAGTATAGTTCACTCAATTAAATGATGATTATATGAAAATGTTTCTATATTATAAATAATGTTATCTAACGTGGTGACATACAGCTAGATGAATGTGGAATAGTAATGATGCAATTCGATTAAATGATTTAATATATTTTTTCCATTTTTTGTATTTCCCTTTATTAATTTATATTGTGGTTTAATGATTCTGCGGGGACAATCCTATAGGTTGAAGCTTTGAAATGACCTTAAAGTAATTATAATTTATAGGACTGACGTTGAATGCAGATGTTTAATGATGTGAATAAGTAGATAACAGGGTAATTGTAGCGAGTTATTAATAATTGTTTCCTTTTAGCTTTGCTACGGAAATTTGCTATTACAATCAACTTATTAATATTGCGACGGGAATCGTGACGTTGATTAATCTTGTAAAATGAAGTTTGATTATTTTCTTCATTTCTTTGGAGAAAGGTTATTAATAGAGAAATGCTTCTTTTTTTGGTAATTGTTTGAACCTTTCGTTAAGTTAATTTGTGTTGAGATGAATGTTGATGTTAATTGATTTGAAAATAGAATTTTTTTTCGCAAAAAGTGCGAGATACGAGAAACGAGCGTTCGTATTGCCTAATTAATTTTGACGTCTCAGCTTCGAATACCCTTAGCTGTGTTCTGCTCTACGTAATTAGAGGATTTAATTATGAAAATTTCTATTCTAAGTACGCGCAACGTTTACCTGGAACTGAAAAGCAGAGATAAGAGCCGGGGCAAGTAACCAATCAACACGAAACAGGAACTTCATTAACTTACCTTGTACCTAGTTCCGATAACGACGTCCTCCCGCGGATATTGAAGAGCACGAATCAAAATCTGCTCGTTAATGAGACCTCTGGAGAATGATATTATCCCTGGTATTTAATATTCCGCGAACTGACGAGCTTCAATTCGCGGGTACCGCCCCCGAGGTTTCTTGTGACGTTTACATAATTATACCTAGGATCTCTGGAATCCTAGCGATCTATAAAACCTAATTATCAAGTGATTATACATCATACACGGTGTTCCACGAATGAATAAAATGAAATTTTATCGAAATACGGATCAATGAAAATTTTCCTAAAAAAATCATGGAGAATCTCAAAGACTTAATCATATTCCTGTATTAAGTACACATACAGTGTTTCAAAATCACAGAACTGAGTCTTTAACCCTTTGAAATCAAAAGCTTTCTTCGTCATATTTTCTAATGAAATATTAATGGTACTTCTCTCAACTAATATAAATACATATAATATACGAACAAAGAGACCGAATTATTTCATTTCATTTATGACTAGACTGAGGATCCTTATGCAATTGAAATTTCCAAGAACATAATTAGAAAAGCAGAATTACAATGAAAAATGGTTTTTCTTAACAAACGTCACGAAAAACACTAAATGTTAGATATTCTGTGTACTCTTTTGTGTCGTATGCAATTCTGCACTTCCAAATTTTCCATAAATACATAATAGCACATTGTTGTTATTATACACATAACTATAAATACATAATAACACATAACAATAAACACATTGTTGTTTACACCGGTTATTATTCTGTAATCAAGTATGAAACTGAAACAATCTAAATAAACTTCAACGTACTTTATTCATAAATAATGAATTAAAATGAAACATTCGGCATATCTCGTATATAACTTTATATATTTTGCTTTTGCAATATTCCATATTGCCTTGCGTTTCGAAAATTAAAATAGCTAATGCAAGTGCAAACACGACTTAACTCGTGACCGGCCAACGTTCGGGTATGAAAACACGACTTAACTCGTGATCGGTCAACAACGTGATAACATCCAATAATGACATTCTACAAACATCGCCATCAAGCATCATTACAATCTCGCTACATCAAACCAAATGGTAAAAATGTCAAAAACGAGCACATCACAGGTTCAAGAACATCTCGTTGTGAATTTATAAAGAAAAACACCACTCGCACGGGTCGTCGAGCGAGTTAATTGATAAAGCTCGCCGATTAAAACAATTTTACTTATCCGATCTTGCGTAACCGGCGTGTTAGACGACGCGGATGGGCATATTCGCTGGTAACGGTGCTTTTTATTGAGAAGATCACGTGTGGCGGGCACGAGGCGATTGGAGATCGCGCATCCGAAGCCTACAGCTGGCCGGAAGTCGCTCATTCGGCCGACAATATCTATGCAAAATGCGATCAAGCCTCCGCCCCGGCTTATCGTCGTTCCTTCGGCGCACGGTTAACGATGGGACATTTAACCCTATTTTTCATGAAAAATATTCCATACTTTCTGACTAAATATTAACGATATTTTTCGCAACTAACACAATTGATTATCTTATGTAAATTACCCCTTCGCACTCCGAAGTTTTTCACTAGAAATATTTCAACATTTTCTGATGAGATGACAATATTTTGTAAAACCAACTTGACGACAGATTCACGTGAATTGACGGACAAAGCTATTTTACGTCAATATTTCTCAGATTGATACGTTATATGAAATATAATATTAAATATCAATGTTTATAGCTTTACTGTAGGAAATCAATTGGTGACTGAGAGTCGACGTTTCATGTGTTGATACATTACACAAGGTTTAATATTGAATTGAAAATTTGAAAGTTTGCTGCGTCGAATCAGGTTAACACTAGAACTACTTAGACTGATCTTTCCAAATTTCTTTATGAAACTTAGAACTGTATTCATTAAGATTTCAATCGGTTTATATTTCAACACGTTGACTGCCACGAAAAAATTCATTTATGTATCTCTTATTCTTTTGTAGCAAAAATAAGAAGGAATAATTATCAATTATTACACGATTATTAGGTCACACTATAATCTAGTTATTCAAGTTATTAAACATTTTTATTTGACGCCAGTCATAGAATTATAATTTAGAATTACGTAGCAGTCAAAACTGGTTTCGATTTTCTTGTTTCGCAGTTTCATCTTCGAAGCATTGAATATTCGAAATGGTTTTGAAAATAGTATCACTTGAATGCTATAATGAATGTCCGAAGAAACCGAAAATAATCTATTGTTACAATATTTATAGAGATTACATATCTATACTAGATCAGCTTCTTAATTTCCCTTACGAAACGCTTTCAATACTTCAACAAATCCTCGTGCGCAAATAATTATTATACTTCGAATAATAAACATCTTAACACTAAAACTACCTGCAGTTGAATTACTTTTTGAAATTCCTCTATAGAAACTTCAAGAATGCATTTATCGAGACTTTAATTGGTTTATAATTCAGTTCGCGCATTGATGAATCAATTTCTGTAACGATTTCTCAGAGAAACATCTGCTGTCTTTTTGGTAATTCTATAAGAAGAAATTAGGAATGGGTCATTTTGACCCATCTGGTAGTTCTAGTGTTAATATCGACGCAATGGCACTCCGCTCCGTCGTTTTATTCTGGGACGCAGCGCCATAATTGTATCCCGTAATTTTTCATAAATGCACGCTCACGGCGAGTCGCCTTGTTTGGCGCCGCATAATGCAGCCGCAGTCACTCGCCACGATTCTTTTTTCTCCGTTTTTTTCATCTGTTGCCTCGTTGCCCCGTGTAATATTAGGCTGTTAACGGGGCTGGCTTTGAATTACGACGCGACTGAATAATTCAATGAAACTTAATGACCGTGATTCTTACTGGTCGGATACGTGTTTTGTAAATTGATGTTTTGAGAACTATCCACTGATTGTAGCAGTACCTTTTCATTTGTTTATATTGATAAATTTTGTTTATTGTGTTAGATGTTTGTATTTTGTTGTTATTGCTTGGGAAGTTCTAATTTGCTTTGGAGTATTGTGTGTAATGTTGCAGTGCTTTTCTGTTTATGTTATTAAACTCTATTTTTTAATATTGTGTTAGATTATTTAATCATGCTTTGTTTTATTATTTAAATACAAGAACTATTCCTTTGGAAATCTCAAATTGCTCTAGAGAATCAGTAAATTGTAAGTTCTATTAAATTATCTGTTCCTACTTTATTAATTCATTATTTAGAAACAATTTCTCCTCTGGAAATTTCAAATTGCTCCAGAAAGTCAGTAAACTGTAAGTTCTATTAAATTATCTGTTTCTACTGTATTATTCCATTATTTAACCACAAGAACATTTCTTTTGGAAATCTCAAATTGCTCCGAAAAATCAATAAACTGTAAATTCTATTAAATTATCTGTTCCTACTTTATTATTCCATTATTAACCCTTTCCTGACGAATGTCGTCACTCTACCGAGATCAAACTCTCATGTTTGCGATACTAAGCTTCAAACAAATGACTGAATTCCTAAAACAGCAAAAGATCAGTAAATTCTTTCCTGTTTCTCTATTATTTAAGCAATCGATGCGTCATTCGGCAGGATCTGCCTTAAGTTTCGTATATTTTAAATAACCCTTATTTAAAATATAAAAGGTTAAAAACAACAACTTTCCTTCTGGAAATTTCAAATTGCTCTGAAAAATCAATAAATCCTACCTTGAAACTAAACGGTAACGTAAACGTAACGTAAACGAGAAGAAACGAAGAATCAAGGAGGGGAAAAGCTTTCTGTAGCAAACTAATATTTTCTCGTTAAACGTTGCGCTGCAGTGGATCGACCACGGTTCGTTAGCGATTTCGAGCGAACAAGTGGCGGTAATTTCGAGCGTCCTTTTGCCCGGCCGTGGCGCGAGAAAGCGATCAAAGCGCGCTTTCGTCCTTCAGATACCGGCTGTCCTATAGATAGCCGTGCGCGGAAAAAGGACAATTCGCGGCGTTGTTACGCGTCGATCAAAGTTTACATTGCCGGACTTCCCTCTGCCGCGGGGAATGTTTTCGGTTTAAAAATACGAGCGGTCTGCGCCCCGCTATAATTAACCGCGGCTCGATACGCTAAGGAGACACTCTAATTTCTTCCGGCGTTAAAATAAAACGACGCGCTCGGTTTGCTCGCTCGTTTATTTACAATGCCCGATCGTTACTCGTCATCGGCGACTTGTAATCTAGGAGAGCGCGTCGGAGCGGCGCGGAGTGACGAAACGGTTTGAAGTCCAATTAGAGAACGTCGTTACTGTTCGAAATGAGGAATAGAATCTTTTTGTTTGTGTTGTTGCATGACTTTGGATTATTGGTATCTTTGGCGCAGTGGATGATGAAGAGTAGTTTTTGATTAGTAAAATTTTGAATGAAAATGTATTAATGAAATTTCAAAGCTAGAATTCGAGTAGGAGACCGTTAGATAAATTACAAAGTAGAAATATGAGTAAAAATCTATTAGTAAGATTTCAAAGCTAAAATTCGAGTAAAAGTTCATTACTAAAATGTCAAAGTAAAAGTCTGAATGAAAATTTATTAGTAAAATTTTGAATGAAAATGTATTAATGAAATTTCAAAGCTAGAATTGGAGTAGGAGTTCGTTAGATAAATTACAAAGTAAAAGTTCGAGTAAAAATCTATTTATAAGATTTCAAAGCTAAAACTCGCGTAAAAATTCATTAGTAAAACTTCAAAGTAAAAGTTTGAATGAAAATTTATTAATAAAATGTCAAAGCTAATACTCGAGTAAAAATCATTACTAAAATTTCAAAGTAAAAGTTTGAATGAAAATTTATTAACAAAATGTCAAAGCTAAAACTCGAGTAAAAACTCATTACTAAAATTCCAAAATAAACACTTGCAACTTCCTCGATTACAAGAAAAGAAGAAAAAAGCATTAATTCCAGTCATATTTTCAATCCTAATTCCAAACAAGAATCTTTCACAAAAATCCATGGGTTGCACACATACTTCATACACTTAGAAAAAATCGAACCAACGCTATTCTTTCTGCAATTAAAACGATTGAACACACTTAATCTCCACCGCTTGTATTCCATCCTTCGAAAAAGCGTTCGTGCTACTTCGCGGAGTTCGTCCATCGATTCGGTTCATCGGTATCGAACGTCTGTTTCCGATGAATTATTCAGGTCCTTAACGATCGGCCGACGGTTCCGTATAAATTGTTTAGCTCCGGAAGGATTTGATCGCGGAATTCAAGAGGACGGTAAAGAGCGAGCCCGCGGATCGGAACCGTGCGCCGTATGAATCAGGATTTGCGTTACGCTTCCTCCTTTTAAATCGCGATCCGAGCAAAAAAAAAAACGGTCTCGTCGATTCAGATTTATTCGTCGTCAATAACGATATTCAGTGGCCGAGACTAATTCCTATTTATATCCTATCGGGGCTGGCGGCAGGGGGGGGGGGGGGAGAAATAGAGAGATCAATTTCACGCTCAACTAAATCGCGTGCCGCTGCGTGTATCGGGTATCGAGAAATCCTTGAACGTGTGCCGTTCATTGTGCCGGAATAAATGGTGCGCGCGCCGGCTTGATTAAGATCGCCGGATGGCGAGAAAACGCGAATTCCCAGGATCAAAAGGATCGTTAAACGCCGGGGTTTAATTTATCGGCCGGCTACTTCGATTTCTGTCTGTCCCCGCTCGGGGGAAATCATTTGCCCGCGGACCGATCGTGCGAAGGATCGGCCAGAAAGTCAGTGGACTGTTACACAAACATCGCAATTAAGGAACGCAGATCTGAGCCGATTAGGCTCGGTTGTTAATGGCGGATCGTTACCGATGGACACGATAGTGTCGTGGAAAATAGTATCCCTCGGATAACGTTATTAACTAATTTTACGTTTAACGCCGGAGATGTGGTTTACGCGCTGCTCGAACGTTTTAATGGCGGAATAAATCTTGCCCGTTATGCGATCGTTATCGGGATTTTTCGAAGCGTTTCGAGGGTGAAACAACGGTGAGTTTGAAGTGTACAAATGTCGGGGGATATTTATTGAAATTAGTGTAGGCGTGACATTATGGGAACGATATTGTTCGAGTATTGAAAAATTAGATGTTGTCGATATGGAATTTTTATTAATAGGTTTGCCGATATTTTATGTGTCTGTCTGTGTCGATACGGGTCATTTGATTCGTGAATAAAATCATATGTTTTCTTTAGGAATCAATTTGAATGATGTAATTGTATACAATGATTTTATAGGTGAAAGTATAAGATTAACCCTTTACACTCGAGAGGTGACACTCACCACCTGATTTCACATTGTAAAACTATGAAATTTGATATTTAACCCTTTGCGGACGAATGTCATTTCGGCGAGATGAAATTTTCGTATTTGGAAGATTAAGTGCAGACGAATGATTTAGTTAGTCGAACAGCAAGAGATCATCACGTAGTTTCCTTTTTTATATTAATTAAGTATTTCACATATAATTCAGCGTTATCTGTTGAAGGTTTTGTATATCTCGAAGAATCTTCGTCCACAAAAGGTTAATATTACAACTTATATAACGCACCAATTTGAAAAATATTGAAATAGCATCGTTCTCCAATACACGTGTGATTTCTCTTCGAGTTAGTTTTATCTCATCAGAAAGTGTTAAAATATTTCTACTGAAAACTTCCGAGTGCAAAGGGTTAATAGACAAAAGTCAATACAAATGGCAGAAAAAGAATATAAATTCTATAATTTCCCTAAACTTCGAAATTACTCAAAATGATCCAAGAGTATTAACACGCTGAACGCCGCACGATTTCATAGAGCAAAATACAGAAAATGGAAAAGATATAATATTAAATCATTTAATCGAATTGCATTATTATTGCACATTCATCTAGTTGTGTATCACCGCATTAGGTAGCATTATTTATAATATAGAAATATTTCTAAATAATCGTCGTTCAATTGAGTGAATTACTAATTAAAGACGAAACCAGCGAATCTTCCAACTTTTCACCAAACAACAAAAACATATTCTTCCATCAACAAACATCCTAACACAAACCAGTATAAAACTACATATAACACAACTACACAATGCCAGATATTCACACAACAAGCATTCCACAGAAAGAATTAGCGACTACACTCGAAACGATGATAAGGTCACGCTATTCGGCCGCGTTCCCTGTCAACGGCCAAAAAGCATTTCCTGTTTTCGTACCGGGGTGAAAAAACTGACGAAGCGCAGCGCGGCGCGCGAAGAAGATGACAAAAATACGTTACGGGTTTCGGTCGTCATCCGGTGCGCCGCCGCGGGTATTTTCGTCGTACGTTCATTGAGAAAAGCCTTAATGGGCGAGTACGCGCGACCGCTACACCGCCGCGCATTATATTTACCGTGGTGCGCGGTATAATATCCAGAGGATCGTTTAAACGCGATGGCCCCGGGGCCATCAAACGTCCCGCGGCGCGACAGTCGGCGATCGCCGCACGATCTCCGCGAGCAGATTTTCCGCGCGCACCCCACGCTTCGCGCGACACCGGGACTCAATGAACGCGTGTAAAGAGAATTTACGGTTTGCAGATTTCGAAGCGACCCCTCGCCGCTTTACGAGCGTGATCGCTGCCTCCTTAAAACTCCCACGTTACCGTGTTTGCTCGGCAAACAACACCCGCGCGTATCTCCGGGAATTCTAGATATTTTCGTGACCGTGCGAAGTTCACGGTGAAAGATTTTCTGGTGAAGATTGGCGATCGGAGATTTCTGGAATTTCTCGATGTTGGATTGATGAAACGATCGAGGTTTTTGAGGATGATTGGGGATTTGAGATCGTAGAATGTCGAAGTAAACGTTTTGAGTCGCGAAATAGAAAATGCAAATGTACTCCGAGGGTTGTGCGTAATAATTTGAAGAAATTAAGGCTATATAGAATTGAGTTCATGACAATGTGGCTTATGAATTTCAATTTACTTCCGCTACTAAGCTTGTGTAACATTTTGCTATCAACTATTTGGAAGAAATGCAGCAAAATTTTCCATTCTTGAAGTGGAAATTTCGTTTGTTTTGATGCGTGGGTAATGAACAACATTAATTGTTGTTAAATTGGTTTAGAAATCTTCATCAGGAGTCTCACTCGTCATTGAATCGAAATTTATTTTATAAGAATTAATGGAGTGTTATGGCAAGGTAGTTGCAGCTATCGGAGCGATGGTGTTTTGGAAACGTGTCAGTGTTGTCACAGTATCTGCTTTAACCCTTCACAGAGTAAAGCCGCCATGTTAGCGGCATGGCAATTTTACTTACTGGCTCGATATCATCATTTTATTATTCTTATCAGTGTTATTCTTGCAATATTTACAATGAACACATTAAGTATCCTGCTAAGTCACTTCTGTAAATTTCTCATTATCTATGTTACAGTATATTTTGACGATAAGTCAACTTGAAATATTTCCGGTCCATCGAGAGTCAACAGATAACATGACTATCTAAATCTGCTAGTGATATAAAAACAATACTTCCTTTACTTCAGTCATATCTTCATATTCAAAACCTTAAAAATCTCACAAACAACAAATATTTTCCAAAGCAGCCATCTTCCATCTTCCTCAAGGCTCCCCCCCATCAATGAAACAGAACGAACTTTTTAACCCTTTGCGGACGAAGATTCTTTGAAATGTAAAAAACCAACAGATGAAGCTAAATTATACATTAACTGCTCAAATAATAGTAAAAACAGAAACTACATGCTAATCTCTTGCTGTCCGAGCAATTAAATCATTCGCCAGCGACTCAATCTTCCAAATATGAACATTTCATCCCTCCGAAATGTCGACAGTCCGCAAAGGGTTAATTCAATAACACAATATATCCTTTACTTCAACCATATCTCCATATTCAAACCCTTAAAAATCTCACAAACCAAAATAAACTTTCCCACAAACAACAAATGTTTCCCAAAGCAGCCATCTTCCGTCTCCCTCGAGGCTCGCCGCCCATCAATAAACCAGAGGGAACTTTTTAATTCGGCAACCTTGACACTCAGGCCACCCACGCGACTCGCAGCGAAGGAGGACTAGAAAAACGGCGTGTAATTTGTCAACTAGCGACCTCTCTCCGACCGGTAGCGCAACGATCCTGTGTTTATACTTTCGCGCGGAGGAGTGACTGATCGCGAGCCAGCCAGTCGGCCGAGGCGGAGCGGGGAGGAACGAGGCGGCCGCGGTTAGGTGTATGATTTACACGCACCCGCGGAGCTTTAAGTGCTTCCTCCGAGATATCTCGCCTGGAGATCCTGCCGGTGTTTAATCTCCATCAGGACGGATCCTTCTCGTCATCTCCGCCGGCACTTTGACCGGGCACGCGACTTTTTATCTTCAACCCCCCCCCCCCCCCCCCTACGGCCCCGTTCTATATTCGTACGCTCTCGCGAGAGAGAGTCTCTCGCTTTTTTCCTATCGCGCTGCGCCGGGGTGATAATGCCGCTCGAGCACCGGAGAATCCTCCCCTTCGCCCACCCCCTTCGGGCGACGTGGAACGCTGAAGCAGACGCGGTCGTTTATTCATGATCTCTACCTTCGTGGAAAATAGTTTGATGGAGATGGAGGGAAATGTAGGATGCTTTGTTATTCATGGTAGAGATGGTTATTAGTAAGTGGGTAGTAATTAACACGTTGAATGCCGTTCCACGTGAATTCGTTTTACTTAACAAAAGAAACAATAACAATGACATTTTAGACAACACTAAATTCCGATCGCGTAAATTGCGATTGCGCGTAAAACTACCGCGTAAATCGAGGGTCAAGTGTAGTTTCATCAACCCTTTCCTGGATTATACCGATCCCGTACTCTTCTTTTCCACCATCGACTTCGTTCTACTTTGGAATCGTTTAACACGTTGAATGCCATGGGTCACCGGTGACCAAATCGAGTTCACTCAATTAACCCTTTGCACTCGGAAATTTCAAACTAGAAATATTTAATATTTTTTGACGAAGCGAAGACGATATTCTTTGAAATTTACTCGAAGAGAAAACAAGTATATTAAGGAACAAAGCTATTTTATTTCAATATTTCACATATTGAGGCATTACACAAAGTTCAATATTAAATATTATGTTTTATAGTTTTACTGCGTCAAATCAAGTGGTGGCTGAGTCACCTCCCGAGTGCAAAGGGTTAAACCATGATTATTTGAAAACATTTCTATGTTATAAATAATGCTGACTAATGCGGTGACATTCAGCTAGATGAACCTGCAATAATAACAATGCAATTCAATCGAATGATTTTATATTATATTTTTTCCGTTTCAAGTATTTTGTACTATGAAATCGTGCGGCATTCGACGTGTTAATATTATTATTAACCCTTTTGCACCGATAATATTTTTCATTATAAATATTCGTCACTTTCTGATTAAATATTAACGATATTTTTCAAGATTGATTATCTTATGTAAAGTAAGAGAGAACTGTTTTACTTCGATGTTTTGTGTTGATGGATTACGTAAGGTTTAATGTTGAATTGAATATTTTATCAGTTTGCTGCGGGAATCGGGTGGAAACTGAAGGCCCCTCGAGTGCAAATGTTAACCCTTTGATCAGATCAAACTTTTGTGTTCGTAATACTAAGTTGCATACAAACAATTTAATTAGTGAAACAGCGAACGATGAGTACATTGTTTCTTTTTTCTCTGTTATTTGAGAATTGAGACTGTTATATATTTCGTATGCTATAAATAGTCTTCAAAGGGTTAATCTCTCGCGGAAAAACGCACGCATGTCGAGAAATTATTGCTTCAAAATTGCTAATGACATCAAAACATCGGTAATCTGGTTTCATTAGGTATACAAGGTTCTTTTCTTTTAATCGTTCAAAAACGATTAATAAATAAAATTAATGTATATACACGTAAAATAGATGAAAGCGAAATTCTTCGTCCAAGACTTTGTCAAATCTTTAAATCGAATTCAAGCGCATAGGTTAATATTATTTTATAAAATTAGTTTAACCCTTTGCACTCGAGAATACCTTTCTCAACAAATATTCATTATATTTTTTACAACTAACATAAAGAAATACCCTGCATAAATTAACAGAACTATTTTATTTCGACGTTCCATATGTCGATACATCAAATAAAATTTAATATTGAATTTTAAATTTCACCATTTTATTGATCAAAGCAAATGGCGACTGAAAGGCCCTCGAGTGCAAAGGGTTAACATTGTTTAATTAGAAACCTCATCAACCCTAAGGAAGTTGAAGACGAGGCCTCTGCAGTCCATCTTCCAACGAAATGTTAATAATTCGTTCGTTTCGTTCGTCGTCGAGCAAATTGAGCAATTGAGTTTTTCATTTGCCACAACTTTCATACCGACATGCTAGATCGCGGTCCCTTGGCGAGCATAAAACTCCGAGGCAAGAAAAATAGAGGAAAATTCATCGCGATGGAACAAGGTGGAATTAAGCGGCAGGAAAACAAGAAATTAATTACGACCCGTGCACTTCCTATGCTTTCTTTCTCGCGTGATACTTTCGCGCCCGAGCAGAGTTTAATTACACGTCACGTAATTACACGCACGAATTTCAGCCGGTCGAACTATTCGCGCGGGGATTCCGATTGGCGGGTCCGGTTTCATGAAACGGCCCGGCCGATCGCTACTCCTGTGTTCGATCGTTCGATAAAGGTCCGAGGGCGAGATTGAATACCGGAGATTGAAGGCCAAGAACTATTGAGATTTATCAGAGCTTAAAAATTGAAAACCATTGGAATTTATCGGAGCTTGGAAACGGAAAACTATGAAGCTTCGCGCGTCATGGATTACCAATTTTCCCCGTGTACAAGCTTCGACGGAAGGGAAATGAATATAATCATCGGTGATCCTTCAGCCTCGGTTGCCCGGCTGCCCCTCTAATGAAATAATGCTGATCATTGAACTGTGAATCCTTATTCATTTATAGTTGTCACCGAATCAATCGCAATAAAGCGAAATGCTTTCTGAGGCTGAATATAGATTTAATATTCTCCCTCACCTGCCGATCACAATTGAGTTCACTGGTCCTTGTATAATTCCTCTTTTCATGAGCTCCTTTATCTGTTAACAAAGGAATTTAATGTTTACAATAATTTGAAAATATCTTCATTCGTTAAATTCAATTTAAGATTTACTATAACGCGAATGAGCTCGTTTAAAAATTCTGTTTAACGGCTAGGAAATGGCTACGATGGAGATAGAATCGCTTTGTTCCATTGTAGGGTAATTTCAAGATGGAGGACGGTTTCGTAGAACGATAAGGATGATGGCGTTAAATGAACCGACCTGTATATTCAAAATGGCCGCGCCATGGTTGAACGGTAAACTTCAATATCGGCTCAATCCCATAACTAACGCGGGGAACAAATCGCGCGAACAATGGGGACCATGACCGTCCCGTGGAAACGCATCGACGCCCCGACGGCAGCAATGGGACGTCATAACGCGGCAGTGATTGTTACGCGTTTGCTCTATTGTTTACGGGCGGTTCCGGAATATTGCCGATCGGAGAGCATAAATATCAATATGCGGCGCGGTATAATGTTCCGTGCGGAGCGAGGAAAAGTCTCGCGTGTTTTTGCTCGGGAAATGTGTTCGTATAATAAATGGAATTTAATGTTTCATTAACGGGGGAATAAATACAATGAGACGGATCCTGAAATTCCCGTTTTTCACGATATTTGCGATTTTGCGACCGATCTGTTGAATTTAATTATTTAAATTGGAAATTAAGTAGATATTGATAATCTTGTTTCAGGTAAAATAATTGTCAAGATATGCAGTTAACTATAATTTTTTATGCGATTCAAATGAAGAGGATTATGTTGTTCTAACTACCTATCGATTAATTGAATTCATTGAAGAGTAATTGTTGATAATCTTATTCCAGCTCTAATAATTATCAAGATTCTTAAGTAATTATGGCTTTTGATGCGATACTTCCAACTTTGAAAGCTGCGTTCATTCCTTCAATACAAATGACTATCAATTATATTATTCCAACTATCTACCAATCTTCCATAATTACAAATACTCATCACAAATCTACATACCCAATCAAAACACTTCACATAAGACTGTTTCAAATCTCAAATCGAGTTTAACATAAATATCACTCGATTCCTTTTAATTCAAACGAAATATTCTTCAATTGTCATTACTATATTATAAAACAAATATACACATAGAATACCCACAGAACTTTTCCCTTTTCTTAATAAATTATTAACACGTTGACGCTCATTTTGCAAATGTACACGGTGTGCAATCGGTTTCGAATGGGTTAATGACAAAGTATATCTATCAACCATCGAAAAACAAATTACAGCGGTCAATACGTAACAAACCTCCTCTAAAATACAAAATCAAACAAAATTCTGCTAAACAACGCGTACATTCAAAGAAACAACCGAAAATAGGCTTAGAAAAGCAACAGGTATTCGGAGGCAATTTACCGGTCCGTTCGAGGATTCCAAAGGGATTCACGGTCGATTAGATGGCGAACGTGGGCCGGGGCATCATGAAATTTTCCGCACACAGCGAACGCGCGCGTGTAGGCACGCACATTTGTCGCCCGCGGCGATCGGCCGGGTTTATACAACCGCATTGTCGCGGTGTACGGGAGTGGCTATCAGCTCGTCGGCTTATCAGGGGCCAGCATGGCCTGGCTATCGATCCGTTTTAACGCTGCCAGAGGCTGGTACTGATTTCACGCGAGCCATTGTCGCGGGTGCCGAAACCGCGCGCGGAATTTCGTCCGTGCGGTCCCGTCCGCTTCGCGTTTTGTGCCCGCGCGCCTCGCTCCGGGGCTTCATTTTGCCGGAATTAGGCCACGGTTTCCGAGCACGACGAGCTGTTGACTTCACTTTCCATTCAACGGCGGCCGTCTACCGGCCTCCCTCTGATTTCCAGCACACGTGAGTCGCATCCTTTCGTAATCTCGCGGTGATCGTTACGCGGAAATGGGACGCGCGTAGGTACTTCCCATTCGGGCGGCCTCTGTTCCGTTTAATCCGTGAATTCTGCGCTAGACGCATCTCGGGGATCGTTGGGAATCTGAGACGGAGGTATTCGGAATCGATGTACTCGTGAGGATCGATGTTTGAAACGTGTGTTTGATTGTAGTGAAATATACATTATTTTGGTGCTATGAGAATTATAAACATGGAAATTTTAAGATGTTTATTATTCGAAGTATAATAATTCTGTTATTCGTAAGGGAAATTAAATTGTATATTGAGATCTTAAATACTAGAGGAAAAGGAAACTAATCACTGATCTCTTGTTATTTGAGCAAATTATTTGTTCAACTTCGAATTCGCAAAAGCTTGATGTCAAAACGACATTCGTCCTCAAAGGGCTAATATATTGATTGCAAATCTTTTTGTAAAGTACTGTGAACAGGTTTTTTTATTGGTTACTAAGATTGTATCTTAGATGAGATGGAGGATAGAGTTTCGTTTAGAAAGTGAATGTTGATCGTTAGATCTTTGAAATTGATTATCTAGGAGAAATTCATTATCGCTGATAAATGTGTAGATTGTGGTATTTTCATTACACGTTTTCCCTTCGATTTTGAATAATTCCAGAGATGTTTGTATTTTGCTGATTTATTTGCTTGAATAATACTTCCGGCGACTGAATCGGAATAAATCGATCGTCACTTTCATCGTCAGCGAATATTTAATTCCAGGTTATCTTTGCAAGGCGCCAGCGTTCGTATCTAAAAACCGCGACAATCGTTGATTAAATTATCACGATCGATGCTCGTAAGGCTACAGATAAATACGTCACGTTAACCTAGAACCACTGAACACTTAACACGATTAATACGTAATCTCTATAAAAATTATAAGAACACCTTTTTTCAGTTTCTTCGAGATTTGTTATAGTATTCAAGTGTTGTTATAGTATTCAAACTATTTATTTTCAAGATCATTTCGAATATCCTATGCTTTCAAGATATCAATAATTGCGAAACAAAAAATCGAAACCAGTCATTTTGTCTAGTACGGTAGTTTCGAAAGTATTAACATAAAAAATGCTGAAAATTCTCGTGGCAGTCGACGTGTTAAAGAAAAATATACAAAATGAAAATAGTCTAATATCAAATTATGTAAATGAAATGATGTCCTAATATAAAAAGATGTAAAATATATTAATAGTAATGGTACAACGTTAAATGTTAAAAAATGATATTTTTGAACAAATGTATTAATCAGAATAAATGTACTAATAAGAGCCCGTTTATGCACTCACCCCACTTTACCTTAAGTTGATCTTGCTAAAAATCGCTATCGGCGCAACTCACTTTTCCGAAAATTGCCGGTGCGCAATGTGTCAACGGGTCAACGTGAAAATTCGCGTCCACCGGAAAATTCAAGTTGCCGGCTCACGTAACGTCCGTGGCGCGAATCCTGATCGGCGCTCTCGATCAAAGGATCCGAAGGAAAAGTTTTGCTCGAGCTGCGAAAATTCGACGGGAAACATCCCGCGGATCCCGTCATATATTCACCACTTAGATGCTTTATCGTTCTTGAACATGACGCATTGTTCGAGATAACGATTATCGTCGACGCGCTTTGAAATGTCATAACAAAACGGATCGCGACCCGGAGCGCGAGCGACTCATCGCGTAAAGCAAATGTTTATTGGGCGTTGAAAATTACAACCCACTTTTCACGCGTTCCGCCGCTTGCCGAATAACACCGCTTGCGTCACTGCGCCATTTTGCGTCCGGAGGTCGTGACGACGCTAAGTACATCCGACTTGAGCAATTTTTGGAACAGCGAACCACTTATTGGTACACGTATTCTCGGAGATTCGAAATTTCAGTAAGACATAATTTCATGTTTAGAATCACAATACTTTAACAATTTAAGAATTCCTTATAAATCCTTTTGAAAAAGCTTTGATATTTCTGTTCGAAATAAATCAGATTTTAGGTCATATTAACACATTGCGTACTGGTAACGAGAAATCTCGTTTTTATATAAAGACAGCATTGAAAAAAATATAAAATTTGTAGCTGTAGAATTTTTCGAGAGTACAGTACAGCAGAGATTATCCAAATTATCGATCATTCGAATTATCAATTTTCCGAACTATCAAATATCCCAACTACCTATTTTCCAAATTATCAATCATTCGAATTATCAATTTTCCAAATTATCAATCATTCGAATTATCAATTTTCTAAATTATCAATCATTCGAATTATCAATTTTCCAAATCATTCGAGACAACATTGAAAAAAATATAAAATTTGATTCGTGGTAAACATAATCCCTTAACGTTTGAATATGAGAATTTGAAAATAAGAATTTGAAATCATATAAAATTAAAATGATATAACACTAAAACT
Organism: Nomia melanderi; assembly: GCF_051020985.1. Lineage (NCBI taxonomy): Eukaryota > Metazoa > Arthropoda > Insecta > Hymenoptera > Halictidae > Nomia > Nomia melanderi. The sequence goes on along the minus strand of NC_135004.1, from coordinate 12,974,183 downwards.
ACCGATTAATTAAATTGACTTCCTGAAATTACTTTATAGCGCCTCCAAGAATATATCTCTTGAAACTTTAATTGTCGTATTCCTAATTTCTTTAATACTTTCTCGAAGATCTCTCATCTTTAATACAAGAAGAAGAAATCAGGAATGGGTCATTTGATCTGCCTGGTAGTTTTAGTGTTAATAATTGTCTCCAGGTTTTACGAATGACCGTAGAGAAATATTAATAGCAGACGCGAAGATCCACATCGAACGCGTTTGAAGTTCGCAGGAGCACTTAAATGCTCGATTGTCAAAGAGTTAAGTGTTAGAGGACATTTCGTCCATCGTCTCGTAGAGATTAACTTTTCGCAGATAAATTCGCTAGGTCGTTTTTCATCGCTCGAGCGTCGTTCGCTGGATCGCGGATCCAAGGCTGCGACCGGTTACATCAACCTCCGCGCAACGAGCCGCAAGTTTCCATTTCGCGAGCGGTTCGATTCGAAGAAGTAATCCTCGCTCGTGAGATGAATACCGGTCCAGAGCGAAGATGGCCCCGAAGATGTCGGATATTTCCACGAGACGACGGCATATCGTTACTGACGCGCTCTTTTAACCCTTTACGATCCCACGTCGGGGACAGTCAATTTTATCTTAATTACTGTGTATTTTATCGTCTTTCGCTGCAGTCATTAATCATATCGTAATTGTGTCGCATAAATAGTTTCAGTACTTCTTAAAGTTTCCATATAAATTATTAAAATGTCGCATTAAACTGAAGATAAATTGAGTGACGTTAATTTGAAAGTTAAACTGAGGACGATGAATGTTTAGGAACAAAAGCGTTTTCTATATGAAACTATATATTAACTTTGAACAAATTATACATTGAACTCTTGTATTTTAACACTAGAACTACCGACCACTGAACTGCAAATTTACTGACATTTGTACAGATTGTTCTATAGTTCTTGAAAAAATTTTATACGTTCATTTAGATCTTAGAAATTAGACGTTTAACCCCTAACGGTTGACAATTTTCTATTAACTCTTTGCAAACGAGACTGTTTTGAACTTCTAACATTTCTTTTCACAAATAATTGAATTATCGAAGTCTTGACTACTAAAAGAAAAAGAACCATATGTCAATCTCTGGTTAATTGAATAATTGAAATATTCCTTCGTTTTTGATTTTATATATCAAAGCTCAAAATCGCCAATACGGCGACATTCGAAATTCGGGTTGAGAGTAGACAATTAAGATACATATTTGCATCCAAATGCATAGCTAATTATAATAAATAACTATTGCATAACTGTGTTAATAAGAATCGACCCAAACATTTACCAAATAAAGCTTATAAAATTCAAGATGAGTCAAATTGACTCGTCCCGTAAATCTAACGTTAACAGCCCGTCAACATTCAACCACAAAGAGTCAAGAGTGGACAATTAGAATACATATTTGCATCCAAATGCATAGCTAATTATAGTACACAATCATTGCATAACTGTGTTAATAAAAATCGACCCAAACATTTACCAAATAAAGCTTACAAAATTCAAGATGACTCAAACTGACTCGTCCCGTAAATCTAGCGTTAACAGCCCATCGACATCGCTATCTTCCCTGAAACAGGAATAAATAGCTCGAGTGAAACTCGCTTGTTCATTACGAATCGTACGAGAAGACGCCTCGTTAAAAATCATAGGGACGACGACGTTCCGTCGGAGAAAGGAGGAAATGGCGTCGTTACGTGTCCAGGCCCTACGACCTCCAGCCGAAGAAATACATATCCCTCCGCGGCGATCGCGCCGTGAATCCTAATCGGCTCCGTTGGCCGGTTTTCGTAAATGTCTCACGTACAGCCGAGCAGTTTTCGGGCCAAGGATCGAAAAGGGTTTCGGAGATGTTGAAACAACGCATTAGGCACTCCGGGTCCCGCCGCGAGCGCGTCCGCCGAAGAGAAAGTGCTTTTTCGTTCATTGCGAGAAATACAGCTGTGCGATCCTTGATTGCCGGTAATTAGGGGCGGATTTAATAACAGCCATCTCGGGGAATCACGGACGTTACGTCGCCAAACTAATTATCCGGATGGGCGATAAAACCGGGATGTCAATAATAATTTCAGCTTTTAGTAACGGGAATGAATTTGGAGGCTGGAGTTCTGAAAAGGAATCTTCGAATATTTCAATATCATGTCGGACTGAGTTTAATTGTATATGATAATTTACACTCCGCGCGAACTTTTATTATTCGTTACCGGTTTTCTGGGAGCATTTCCATTAATTTCGTGGAGTTATCGAGGACATTGACCTGAGTGACTCATCTCGAGATAATTGAATCGAATGAGACGGAGTATTGATTTTACGCGATCATCGATGTCTTAGGAGGTATTAATATTGTTGTAAGGTTTGAATTTATTCGCTGTAATGTCGTTCGAAATCAGATGCAATGTTTATAGGCATGCGAAAGAGTTGAGAGAGAAATGATCGCTGCTGAAAGGTGGAGATTTTTCGGTTTCCGTTTCATTAGCAAAATTGCTTCGACTCGGTGGAATCTTGATGAGCGCTGATTCGGCAGTCAACGTGTCAAATGAGGGCGGTTCGGTCGGCGAGAGGAGCCAGAGTCGAACAATTAAAGTTCGCCGGGGCGACAAGCGACGCGGAGGACGCGTTATCGTCAGACCAGAAATCCGGCATACGGAATTAGCCACACTGCACAGGACGCCGTGGAAATTGTGCTTAAACCCGCGACGCAAAGACACCGCGGCAACACTCGTAACACGTACCTCCTCCATCGTTTACTTCTTTTTGTTCTTCGGTTGCAGAGAGCCGAGCTGTAGAATTTTTCGAGAGTACAGTGCGGCAGCGATTATCCAAATTATCGATCATTCGAATTATCAATTTTCCGAACTATCAAATATCCCAACTATCTATTTTCCAAATTATCAATCATTCGAATTATCAATTTTCCAATCTATCAGTCATTCGAATTATCAATTTTTCAATCTATTAGTCATTCGAATTATCAATTTTCCAAATTATCAATCATTCGAATCATCAATTTTCCAAATTATCAATCATTCGAATTATCAATTTTACTAATTATCTATCATTTCAACTATCAATTTTTCATACTATCAAATATTCCAACTATCAATTTTCCAAATTATCCATCATTCGAATTATCAATTTTTCAAACTCTCTATCATTCGAATTATGAATGTTCCAAACTATCTATCGTTCCAACTATCAATTATCCAAATTATCGAATATCCCAACTATCAATTTTCCAAGTTGTCAACCATTCGAATTATCAATTTCCCAATCTATCAGTTATTCGAATTATCAATTTTCCAAACTATGAATCATATGAATTATCAATGTTTCAAACTATCGAATATCCCAACTTTCTACTTTCCAAACTATCAATCATTCGAACTATCAATGCTCTAAACTATCCATCATTTCATCTATAAATTTCCCAAACAATCGATTATTCAAATTACCAATTCTCTAAACTACCTATCATTCCAACTATCAATTATCCAAACTATGGAACATCCGAACCACCGATGATCCAAATCACCACAATCCCTACTTTCCCTAACAATTAAGAATCAAACCACACGGTAAGCCCCCAATGAATTCCTCCAAAACCCAATTAACATTCTCCGCGATGCGCACATTACCAATTACAGAGACATCTCGTACCACAACTATTATTAATTACAGGTTCACTTCCCACAAAGTTCACGCACGTTTAATTACCCGATCATTCGAACAATTCAATATTCCGTACCACTTCGGTCACAATTGGTCCGGTTAATTGACGCTACCATTATAATTAGCTTTCCGGTCACGCGAACCGTCCCGCCCCGCGTCTGTCAGTTCCTCGGTGGCTTTATTAGAAACGAGAACCGCGGAAGATTTCGTCGGTGAATAATTGACGGCGATAGGCGGCGCGGAGGAGGGAGAAATCACGCGGCCAGCGGTATGACAGGATCCGAGGCGGATCGTCGCGGGTTTAACGAACGGCTAATGAAATTACGCGGTTCCGAGAATTTCCGCGACGCCGGGAACGACACGCGGTTCTGTGATAATTGATCGGAACGGTTTACCTACCGGCCGACGCCGTGATATTTCCCACATAATAGACTCCGAGGAATTTCCCCGAGCGTGAAAACCTTTTCCTCGTGTTTCGTTATTTCGCAGTTATACGATTTCGCTCATTAACCCTTTGCACTCCGTAGGCGCCTCTCAGTCGCCGATTGATTTGACACAGCAAAATTATAGAGTTTGACATTTAATATTAAACTTTGTACAATGTGAAATATTAAAATAAAACAGCCTCTCTCTTTAGTTTATGTATGATTTCTCGTTAAGTCAGTTTGAAAGAATGTCATTGGTATTTCATTAAAAAATGCTGAGTGTTTCTAATGAAAAACTTCTGGAGTGCAAAGGGTTAACTCCTCGACCTATGATTTCTTTCTCAACTGTGATCGATACGGCTACTTTGTCATTAATAATTTATTGGAAAAACAGAAAAATTCTAAGCATATGTTATGCCTATATTTCCTTTTAAGTGTAATAGCTGACTACAGAGGAATATTTATTTTGAATTGGAATTAATTGAGTAATGTATATATTTGTTGAATCATGTTGAAACTCTTCACGAGTCTCACTCGTAGGACAAGGGGTTAAAATCATTGCGAGGATATTATTCGAATAAATAGTAATACGATTCTGATAAATGATAATATAATTCGAATGAATGGTAATATATACATTTATTTCCAATATTAATGATATTTTCTTATAATTATGCAGATTCTTTAGGGTATCGGAAAATTTGTATTCTCATATATTGAGAAGCTTTTGAAGGGTGCACGAACGTTTTCAAAATGCTCAATTGTTTAAAAAATAATGCAATAAACCGTTCGCAATAAGTGACCGTCAATCACAGATCCATCAGCGCTTCAGCAGCCAATTAAAATGTCGACGCTCTCTGTTCCAGAATTGTGAAAATGCTGCCCTGACCAATTGAAAGTGACACGGCTGACGGAAAATGGCTTTGACCGTCGTACCCTCGGCCCGCGTTTTCAATGGAAACGGTGAGTTAATAAATGTCGCCGGAATCGAAAACATCGAAACGCTGCGCTTTTGTAATCGAATGAATTTAATCGATCAAATTGCCGTTATTTCGCTCACCGGTGTTTACCAAGCGCATACATATGTATTATTCTCCGGGAGATAATTTATTAAAAATAAACCCGGTCATTACCGGGAATATTTATTCCCCCGCGGAAATTTGCATGCCAATCATTCTCGTTATTGTACCAAGTGTTTAATTAATAAAGTCCCGATTCCCTTTTATCTTAATATAAACTTGTACACGATTATATTCTGCAATTAGCCCCTGCATATTAAACATCGGACGCGGGCCATTATGCTCGTTTCAATTCGCGTCAATTACACTCGCCTCTTTTGTTCATCGTTCGATGTGTTTTCGACAGCATTCATTCACAGGCTATCAGACGGGTCAGGTTAACCTATTGTAGAATGTTTAGTCTGCAAGTATTTGAATTATGACAATGTTTTCGTTAAAAATTGTAAAATAAATTTGTATAGACATAACAATGGACATCGAAATGTTCTAATTTTTGTATAAACTTAGAAATCAGTCACATCAATTGCTCGACAGTTTTAACCCTTTGCACTCGAGAGGTGACTCTGTCATCGCTTGATTTGATTTGCAAAATTATAATTCGTTTCACCTATAAATTTCCCAAACAAACAATCATTCGAATTATCAATTTTTCAATCTATTAGTCATACGAGTTATCAATTTTCCAAATTATCTATCATTTCAACTATCAATTTTTCATGCTATCAAATATCCCAACTATCAATTTTTAAAATTATCAATCAGTCGAATTATCAATTTTCCAAACTATCAATCATTCGAATTATCAATATTTCAGAATACATACCATTCCAACTATCAATTATCCAAACTATCAATCATTCGAATTATCAATATTCCAAACTATCTATCATTTCACCTATAAATTTCCCAAAGAATCAATCATTCGAATTACCAATTTTCCAACCTATCATTCCAACTATCAATTATCCAAACTATGGAACATCCGAACCACCGATGATCCAAATCACCACGATCACTACTTTCCCTAATAATTAAGAATCAAACCACACAGTAAGCCCCCAATTATTCCATCAATATATGGAATATTGAAATAAAATAACTTTCCTTCGTAATTTATACATGTTCTCTCATTAATTAGTTTCAAAGGACATCGTCCGTATCTCATCAGAGAATGCTGAATATTTCTACTAAAAAACTTTCGAATGCAAAGGGTTAAAATACTTTCTACCATACCGAAACGAATCGAACGTTCACTTTCCACGTAAAGTGATACTGAAATAAATATGAACATCTATTTGTCACTGATTGACGCTACAGCAAAAGGCACTTTTACGTTATCCGCGCGTAAAGCGTCAAATTAACTTTCTTTCGGCGCTCGGCAAGTCGAAGTCATTTTAATCCCCATCCTCGCTGTCTATTCCCCGTCATTTCTTTTACCATTAGTGACTCACTGAGCCGCAATCCTAAATGGAACCGCCACCATCAGCGATACGAGCTCTGAGCTAATCGAGGCGCGGCGAAGCGGGCGCGCATCTTTGAGCCGGATAAAAAGATCTCCGAGCAAACGATCCGCGTGACGCGGCAATTGGAACCCGTTCTAAATTAAAATTTCACGGAAAACCGTGGAACCGCTCATCGCGGCCGACTTCGCGCGCCGCCGGGGCGCAGCATTGTGCGCCCCGCTCAGCGGCTTGCTTCGACCTATAATTATCCGAAGAAATTGTCAACAGCCCGCGGGAACAAAGATATCTCCGATCGTAAGAGCGCGTCGCGGCAGCGCGACTCGTTGCACGATCTTGCCGCAAAAGTTCATTAAGTCAATGCCACGGGGATCGCGATAGCGCGAACAATTCTGTGCGACAGTGTTGTCCACGCTTTGCGCGCGGATAAATCAGTCCTCCCCTCGCTTCGGTCGCGTTGTCAAAGGAGCCGAGGAAATAACGCGACGAGTAAGCGTCTGTTGTTTAATACGTTGAGTGCCGCACGATCTTGCCGAGAAAAATATAGAAAATGACGATAATGTAATATCGACTTATATAATTGAATTAGGTTGTTATTGCAGGTTCGAATTGTTGAATGCCAGTGCGTTAAGTAGTATTACTTATAATATTGGGAAGTTTTCAAATAATCGTTTAATCGAATGAATTATAGTGATTCGATTTGGTTGAGGTCACCGGTGACCCCCATGGCATTCAACGTGTTAAACGATCTCGAAGTAGAACGAAGTCGATGGTGGAAAATAAGAGTATGGGATTGGTATGATTCAGGAAAGGGTTGATGAAACTACACTTGACCCTCGATTTCGGTAGTTTTACGCGCAATCGCAATTTACGCGATCTGAATTTAGTGTTGTCTAAAATGTCGTTGTTATTGTTTGAGGGTCAGGTGCAGATGAGCCTTTGGAGCGTCTGATCGTTGACAAGTTAGAGATTTTCGAAAAGGGTCAAAAGAAATGTAATATAAAACAAGAATTAAGATTGAACTATTGAACTCGAGATTTAGAATTATCATGAATCATCTTTGTTCAATAATAATAGTACTAATAGTTAAACTGAATAGTTTAATGTAAGAGGTAGAGTTTAATTTGTGCTGAAATTCATCTCGATAGTTAAAGCTTAAAGAGTACTTTCTAAATTTATAAATTTGTATTTAGCAATTAGGTAATCTTCCATTAAACTAACTTAGCAAGCAAGTGATCTTCCATTAAACTAATTTAGCAATTAAGCAATCTCACATTAAATCAATTTAGTAATTAGTATGTTCTAAATTAAACTAACCTAGTAATCCCCCATTAGATTAATTCAATACTAACTAATCTTCCATCTTAGATTTGTCACATTAATTTTCAAAAGCTTCCATACTTCATTACTAAATGTTTCTTTCAAAAAATAGTCGAAACCTTTCAAACCTCTTCCTTGAACACTAGAATTACCGATCACAACTTTTTACAAACTTTCTAATAACCATAAGCGTGCGCTTATTAAGATTTCAATTAACTTGTATCTCAGCGTTGCTACTGCCGAATTAGTTTCGTTAATCATTTCTCGCATAAATATCTGTACCTTTTCAATAACTGTAAAAGTCAGGAATAATTTTGACCCATCTGGTAGTTCTAGTGTTAACCCTAGTGGTCGGCTCTGAAAATTGAAGGTTAAAGGTAAAAGCAAAAGTAAATCGAAAATATAGATTCCAAATTGAACGCTTCACTTAAAAAACATTGAATTTCCCTTCAATTACTGTATTTCATAACCCTTTGCATTCGAGACGTGACTCTGAATCACCGTTTGATTTGACACAGCAAACCTATGAAGTCGAATATTTAGTATATTAAATTAAACGTATCGCTATAGGATATCAAACGATGTCGTCCATATCTCGTCGAGAAATGTTAAATATTTCCAATGAAACACTTTCGAGAGCAAAGGGTTAATTCCCCAACAATAACAACGTGAAGATCTCGCATGTTCTGTTTCCACGATGTTTCTCCGTGTTCTATCGACGATGAACGTTAGGGGTGGAAAGCGTGAAAGGGCCGCGAACCGTGAACAGCGCGATACCATATGACACGTAAACGGGATCCCCACGCTGTCCCGGCTAACGAACTTTGCCAGATTATTATTACCGTGCCTCTGGATGGTCGCCAATGGTTACAACATATTTCGGTTTACGCTGCGCGGCGGTCGTTACCCTCGAACAATCAGCCGCTCGAGATGAACCACAATCGATCCAAACCCCATCCAAAGATAGATCCCTTTCTCTCCGGTCGATCGAAGAAAGACAAGCCCCCCTGTCTAGCCTGCCGCCATTGTTTGGTCTGTTCCGATCCTCGAAATAATACCACTCTAAATACGACCACTTCGGCCCCGGTGTTGTTCCTTCCTCCGGGGATTAACGAGGATGAATGAAGTTGCGTAACATTTCAACAGAAAATTTGGTTATTGAAACGAGCCCGGTACTTGGCGTGGCGCGGCCTTTCATGAAATTTCTCGTTTCCGCCGGACAATGGCCGAGCACAAAGGATGAGCGCGTGTTACGCGATTTACATGCACCATCGAGCGGAAACTCAAAATTACTCGATTTCCAGAAAAACCCGGTGTACATTGTAAACCGCTATATATTTGAACATTTTCAGTTATAGATCATGATTCCCATATACTAAGAGAATTCCAAATGCTAACCAAACCATGAATGTGTTTCTCCTAATCAGCATCATTACCATTTTTCAAAGGAATCTGTCTGGCATCTGAAAACTCCGATGCTAATGACTAGATTGATCAGCGTACAGAGATCTCCGTATGATTCTGAATTAATTCAATCCGCTGTTGATTCCAAGACATTTGAAAGAAAAATAGAGACCTAATTAAATGATCGTTAAGACTTTTCTAGTACCCTCCGCTTTCGTGTATCGCGAATCCATAGAAACCGCGATCTGATAGCGGTTACACGTGTCTGTGGCGGAATTCGTTACTGATTTGCTGTTTGTATTGTGCGCAGTGGGGACGCAGGCCTACGTTTCCGGTTCCACGGGGTCCAAGTGCCTGTGCTGTCCGTACGGGTACCACATCGACCTGGATTTCGTGCGATACTGCGAGGCGGTCGCAGCGGGAAGTGCCGACGACAGGTCTAGCATCGAGAGACGGAAGAAAAGGGAACGTCGAAGGCAATGCCAGTCGATGGAAGTTCTCCTGGGTCTGGTAATTGATCGCGCGATTCCATAATTAAACCGTTCTAGCCGAGTGGCTTGCAGCCGGCCCCGGGGCATTCATTTTCGTACCGGGCATTAATTAAGTTATGCTCCGTTCCCCGGCTCATTATAAAATCACCGCTCCGCTGATTCTACGCTAGGTTAAATATTATCCTCGCGGAAACGCTCGCTGCCGCGCCGCCGACGACGGAGCCCTGACGATCTTTGTTTGACCGTTTCGTCGTACAATTAACGCGGATTTACACCCCCGCAAAATTAGTATTTACGTCTGGAAAGCGTTCGCTCGAAACGGGACGCTCGCCTCTAGAATTCGCGAAAGAAGTTCGATGAAAGGAGGTCTCGATTCATTTGCGTAACGGTCGTGCCGTTCGTTTTGTGCGTTGGTTTGTTGCTTTCAAAGGAGGAGTATCAATGAGTGGATTTATTTCTGTTAGTTCGTTTGTGAGGTAATGAAGTAGGTAACTTGGAGACATTGATGCTGCTTGTTAAACATTCTGTTGTTCGTATTGTACCTAGAAGCAAAGGCAAATTGCGGAATTAACCCTTTGCGGGCGAATGTCATTTTGAAGAGATGAAATTTTCGTATTTGCAATACTAAGTTCCGAACGAATGATTTAATTACTTGAATAGCAAGAGATCGGTGTAGAGTTTCCTTTTTTCTATTGTTCAAGCATTCCTGATTTCATCTCTTCCAGATATTCAATAGATGACAGATACTTCTCTGATAAAATACTAGAAAAACCAATTTAGCAGTACACAAAGCGAATTGCAAACCAACTTAAGTCTCAATAATTGCACTGTTGAGGTTTCAATAAAATAATTTCAAAAAGACAATTTGACTGCTCGGTAGTTCTAGTGTTCACGATAAGGTAATTGTATCGATCATAGTTACGAAATCATAAGTCAAGAGGTTAAATCAGTGTTTCCCAACCTTTTTTGTACCATGCCCCACCTAAGCCTTTCTAAAATTCTTATGGCCCCCCATGTAACGTATATATAATTTTTAATATTATATTACAATATTTTTATTACACTTATTACAACACTTTTGCTATTTTCTTGACGTGCGTAAATATTGTGAAATATATTTACGTCGGGCAACACTGGGTTAACTCCTTGACCTATGGTTTCTTTCTCCACTTTGATCGATACGGCTGCTTTGTCATTAATAATTTATTGAAAAAAGAAACATTCTAATCATATGTTATACCTACATTTCCTTTAACTATAACAGTTGATTATAGAGGAATAATATTTCCTTCGAATTCGAATGAACCGAGTACTATATTTGTTGAATCACGTTGAAAATCTTCACGAGCCTCGCTCGTCTTAGGCCAAGGGGTTAAATCCTCGGTAATTCTAATATTAAAAAATGCTATGATAATCTTCGATAAGCTCCGTGCAATCAAAACAAACTAGGAAGACAACGAAGAGAAGCAAAGAGACAAGGCACAATAAACACTCATCAAAGATCGACAGCTGTCGACGCGAAGGTCGCCTCGTGAATTCCCTCGTATTTTTAATCGTAGGTGAGCCCGGCCCTCGTAGGAATAGAGGCCGAACTGCCGAAAATACCGCAAGTACCTACCGCGACGAACGGCGTGGCGACTTTGCCGAGGCCGAGCTACGAGAGGCAGGGGTGCGTGCAAGATTCGTCGGCCCTCGACCTCAGCGACGTGGTGGGCGACTTCGAGGCGACCCTCAGGCGCTCCAGATCCACCAAGACCACCGGCAAACAAGATCGCACCGAGAACGGTGAGGCCAATGTTTTTTTTTTTTTCTTTTTCTTTTCGTCCTCAACGCAGTCGATACCAGCGAATTCGCCGGCAGTCTTCGCGGTTAAAATGTTTCGCCAAATGCAACGTGTCCTTTTGAAGCGCAGAGTTCAGCCCTCATCGGTTCTCGGAACTGGATTTCAAAGAAAGGACTTCAGCCAAACCGATGTTTTCATAACATATCGATGTCAGTTCGTGGTCTCTCGTGATAAATATTGATATCTCTCGCGTACTGTTTTCAAACATGAAAGCAGGTTTAGGTTGGATTTGATCGATGATAAGCAAATACCGTGGTTTCTCAATCCTTTGCACTCTGTTGGCTCTGCTGTAAAGATATGATTTGCATCGTAGATGTTGTATAATTAACTTCGAATTGTAAGATTCTCTTTTTACTCGAATAAAGTAAATTGATAGAGGAAATTCAGATACGTGAATCTATGAATATTTGGAATTTCTCTTTTGCGAAGCGAATTTTTAGGTTGAAAGTCTAACGATAGAAATGAACTATTAACCCTTTGCACTTGAGAGGCGACTCGCAGTCACCAGATAATTTAATACAGGAAAATTATAAACCTTGGTATGTACCATTAAACTTTGTACACTGCATCGATACATGAAATATTGAAAGAAAATAGCTTTGTTCCCTAATTCATGTGTTTCCTTGATAAACTCATTTTAACACACTGCGTACCAGCTAATTTTCAGAAAACTGAATTGTGATGGCAATTTTCACTGAGGTCAACTTATATCACTACATAGAAAAACTCAAATATCATATTGTTATGTAATATATTTTAAACAGATAACCAATTCGAATCAAATTTTATGTTCTTTAATGCTGTAGTAATTAGCGAAGTTTCATAGCTAAGTGTCTTTATATAAAAATTAGATTTCTCGTTACCGGTACGCAATGTGAATGAACCTTGTCTACATCTAATTAGAAAGTATTGAATATTCCAAGCGAAAAGCTCGAGTGCAAAAGGTTAATTTTATTGTTCTATTGCAATTCTGAAACACTGTAATATAATGTTTACCTGACTTAAGGTTTCTTAGTACAGTTGCCACGTGTTGCTCACAGGTGTGAAGCTAATAGCCTTCATTCGACACTCCCCTAACCGTCGCTTTGTATTGATCACGTACTCCACGCCGAAACACGAATTTGCCGACCCTAATAAGCTTTACGATCACATTATACCTGCGCCATCATGTGCACGGTCAGGTGCAACGACATCTCCCAGGTAAAAACCTGGAACTTACAACTTCATCTGGCCGCCACGTGTTCTCACCTGAGCCGCTCCTCATTTGTATTCGCCGCTATTGAGGAATCGGGAGACCTGTCGGCGCCATTGTCCTTCGCTGACCACTGGCGACGCTCGGGACATATGGAAGTGATAAACTTGGAGTTTTTACCTGGAACGCCTTGTTATACTTGGCTGTACACGTGGTACGGTGTCTGCGGGAGTAGAATAGAAAGCGAAGTAAGAAACGTGTCGCTATGGAAATGCTATTCAACGATGTTTTTTAAGGACTTTGTAACTGTACGCCACAACGGGAAATTGGAAGGCACCTTAATATCTTCAGCACGAACGATGACGCTGACGGATTGCGAATCTGTTTGCAGTTAATGATAATTATAGTGCCTTCGATAATATTCGTAATAATTATTGAATAGAAACTGAATAATTACGAACGAATGAATTTCAGGTACAATAGAGGAATGTAAATTATTCATTGTCGATTTGTTTTACGAGTAATGTTTATAAATATTGAAGATATTTTTGATTAAATTCAATGACTGAATAGATGATCGATTTAGAAATCAGGAACTATTAGATTTCCATTGAAATCTAACGTTTAGATTTGAAAAATAGAACGAATGCTTAATTATTACATTGATGCGGTAGCAATCGCGAATTAGAGCCTATGATATCCATCTGCCTCGATAATTGACTCAACAAGGTCCCCGGTATCCGTGACAATCGGAAATCTATAACGAACCGAACACCTCTTCCACGCGTTTCACCTTTCATTGGAACCGATCGTTCGAGGGAACGAATAATTACGGAAAAGCCGTCCGCGGCGGAGAAAGAATCGTGCCGCGCGGCCCGCTCGATGGTAGATTCATTGCCGCGGTGAAAGAACCGAAGAAAAAGGAAAAAAAAAAGGAATAGAGATCCGATAATTTCACGCACATTTGATTTCCTCGCGCTGAATCCGTTCGGCCATCTTTAGATTCTCTATGGCCCAATGACCTGCTACACAATAATGCCGTAAAGAGAAATGCTTCCTACGCTTTTCAGCCGGCATTTCACCGAAATGGGCGGATGCCGTTCTCTTTGTCGCGTGCAAGCGTAAAACCCACCAATCTATTGTTCCTCGTTCGAAATTAATGAAGATTCCCTCGTAAAAGCCGAATGCACCGTTCGCGGATCGACGATCTCCGGGGAACACTCGTGAAGAAGCTTAAATCTCTGAATGCCAGGAAAATCTCCGTGTATATTCGAGAAATACCAGACAATTTTAATGAAAGATGCATGATTATAAGCAGAAATTTATATTTCGGTGAATTTTTATCTAACATTCATACAATCTTTACACAATATTGAAAACACGTTGGATAAAAACAATAAAAAATCGAGAGAAACTTTCGCAAGGAGCGATTTATCGATCCTTGGTACTCAAAGTGTAAAAAACAAGCTTAGCTTCAATTAATCAACTGAAAATTGTAGAGTATCGTAAAAACATGTTTTCCATATGATAATATGGCATTGATACGAATATATTAAAGTTAATGGTTTCGTATATTCACAAATGAATTTCTTAATTGATGTTCCTAATTGATACGCGTTTAATGGTCGTCATTTAAAAAGGCTATCACTCGCTTGTTGGAATTGGTAATACGAACAACGAGGATATTGTATTACGTAATTACAGTGATCTAGAAATGCCGCACCGAGGATTCCAAAATCAATGAGCGCAACGTTCATTTAGTGCGGAGTCGCAATCAACCACGCGCCGTTGGAACGATAACGCAACGATTCGCGTAATTACACGCGGAATATGAAAATTTCCCCCGCGATGGTTGTACGTTACATTCGGATACAGCGCTTCCTGGGTTTCAACACCCTCCAGCGGATAGAGTTGATGATCTAGTTTATTAGTTGTTTAACAAGCCAATAATGTTTCCTGGCTGAACGAAATTTTCTCCTTTTTTCACCGGGAATAGATTATCATTGATTTATTGCCGCAATTAAAACATAAAGAAAGTTGTTGCTAATTGACGGATCGACATGAAACTCGCAATTATATAGTAAAACAGAGAAGAATTTCATTTTTAACGACCTTGCGGGAATAAAATTGAATATTCGATCGAATCTGAACAGCCTTTATAGAGACATTTAAAAATCCCAATTGGATTATAAATGGAGTGATAAACGAAGAGATAACACCTTGATACTATAAGAGATCGGTTAGAAATTTTCGGAAACTTTCGGAATTCCTTTGTGCATACGCTCTTCCTAATTACCATCCGATTCGAATAAAATAGAGTGGAACCTAATTAAGTTAGATTAACGGTGAATCGTCACGATTAAAAATCGAACGAATCGCCGATAATTGGATTCTGTAGACCATCCAGCGGACAGTGCTTGACTGATTCTCGTCGTCAGCAAACAACTTTCTTTTCCTGGTTTCTTCCTTTGCGAAGGAACCGCTGGAGAATCGTTCATTCGAGTCTCATCAACCCTCATCTGCTTAATTTCTCTTTCAACGCCGTACAAGCGCAATCGTAAAGAATCAATGTAACAGAAACAAATAACATTCTCAAATTCCTGTGGTAAATTTAAAGAAAACATTCCTTTACTTCATATGCAACATTATCCTCTAAGTTCCCCATTAACCAGTTAAGTGTGGGATTTAGTTTGAAAAAACTCTCATTGTGCGCGCAATAAAATCAAATAATGAAGCGTATACTCGTTAAATACAGGCGAAATGCACTTGAAAATCCTAACGAAAAACTAAAGCGAAACGAAGAAGACATGTTTGTCTCAAAAAATAATCCATCGTTGAAAAAGTTACCATTAAGAGTTTCAAGACGACGCGTACACTCGTCAAACACAGTTAACTGGTTAACAGACAAATCATTGTTACTTGAAGCACAAAGGATGAATAATAATTAAACAGCGAGAGCCGTTCAACTGGGAATTGTCTCGGCGCATTAACAAAGCCGTCATAAAATTAGTAATTCAGTTTTTGTGTGCAAATTGCCGGCGGCTAGGAGAAACCATGAAAAAAGATGAGGGCAGCTCGCTAACGGCGAATAAAGGATCAAGATCCTTAACGACGTATCTCATCTTCCGTACGTCGGCCCGCGGTTCTTCGATCCACTAACATTCACACGGTTTTCACTGCCTCCGTCTTTCTCCTTCTTCCACGTGTCGCGAACAAAGCCGCGGCTTTTGCACGGTTCGGTTGGCGACGCCTGACGAAAAGCAACTGTTCTCACGGGACCGCGGACTCCATCCTGAAAACAAGCTGTGCCCTGCCCGTTCGCAGGAAGATTCTCACGTTTCGCAACGAGACTGTTCTTGCTCCCGTTTCCGGTCTTATCGTTAGACAATGGCGGACCCAACAAGCGAGAATCCATACCGACTCGACGGCGAGATCGTCCTTTCCCGGTTTTACTCTCGGATCAACCCCCTATCGGCGACGCCTGGGTCTGTCTTGACCCGTACTGTTAAAAACTTCGTTTAATTTTTTGTTTTTTTTTATTCTTGATTTAAGTGATTGGTTGATTATGTTGGTATACCCAGATCGAAAAAATGTAATTAAATCAATTTGATTGAATTGCGTTATTATTATTGTATATTCGTCTAGCTGAATGTAACTATATTGGGCATTATTTGCAATATATAAATCTTTGCAAATGATCAAATGAGTAAAGTGTAGTAATTCGATTTGGTTGGGGGTCACCGGTGACCCCAGCATTCAACGTGTTATCCCTTTGCACTCGAAAGTTTTTCAAATATGCAATCCTTTCTGATAGGATACAGACGATCTTCTTTTAAACTAATTAATGAGAAAACATATATGAATTAAGAAGGAAAGATATTTTATTTTAATATTCCACGTATTGATGCATTATACAAAGCTTAATATTATATATAAGACTTTATAATTCTGCTGTATCAAATCAAGTAGTGACTAAGAGTCACCTCTCGAGTGCAAAGGGTTAATAGTGCGTCAGATATGAAATAATGAAATGTGGAATGAATGTAGAAATATTGATAGAATTTTGTATATCATGAAACAGAATATATATAAAACTACAGGAAATAACACTAAAACTACTGGACAATTAGAGTGATTTATTTCCGAATACTTATAAAAATTAGAATATATTTCTCGAGATTAGGTCCCTTATTGTATCTGTAAAAACACAAAACTTCACAATTCCTCAAAAGCCTTATCACAATTTCATCACTAATAATTCTAAAACGGATGAATTCGACCGTCCGGTAGTTGCGAAACAAAACTGAAAACCGCATTTTCCTATAACAAAGCGTTCCGATTGTTCAATGGTTTCTCGCGGAGTTAACGAATCGATATACAAACGGCACCGATATATCAGCGCGCCGACGTATTAACGATAGAAGTTTAATAGCTCCAGACATCGGCGTTCATGAAATCATCGGGAACGTCCGCCTTCCGCGGATTAATTGGATCGGTCTAATGCGAGGGGATTAATTTTCGTTGTGGAAATCGATTCGCCGTACGGCCGATGCACGCGACAAGGCGCAACGGCCATGACAAAACGAGGCGATCATAAAAGGCGTCACGTTAATCGTTCGCGGGGTACCGCAATCAGTAATAAAATGATATTTATGCGGTCGAACTGGACTGTAACGTTGCCCGGTATTGGATCAGAAACTTCTCGTCGTTAACGCAACGCTGCGCTGGTCCGCGCGGAATTACGAATTTACGAGCCGGGACCGGCCGGCTACAATTCCCCCCGTACGTTCCGCCGTTAACGTTCCCGGCGCGGGGTATTATTAACCCAATAATCCAATGATAATGCTAATGCCGTATAAAACACCGCGATGCACCGTTAAGTGATCAGCGGGAACAGTTGTTCCGATACAATTCCCCGGGCGAATGTATTGCGAATTCCCGTGGCCGTTCGCGGCTGGCCGAGTTCCGGTGGATACGGACCGCACTGCGATACACGCGGACGAGAGGAACGTTGGATATATGGCGCAGGGACAAGGCGTGCTCCGTCTAATTCCAATCGATACGGGCAAGACACGCTCGATTTGTAACGCTCCGCGACACGGGGGCCAATATCTGCTGTTGAAGCGAGCTCTAAGTGGAACTCACCCCAGATTCGCGAAGGGGTTATAAACAGTGCTCCAATTTCGGAAATAATCATTCTACTTCGTTCGTATATACAGAATTTCAGATGTTTCCTGAATATACTATTTTTATACCTACTGAATGTTAACCATTGATGGAGGAATGTCGATATTTAGATGAAATTTTCTTGTTTTGAGGAATTAACTGTGAATGATTTAAATGATTGAACTGACATCAACGTATCTTTTGTTTCTATTGTATATTTCAAAGAATCTTCATCTGCAAGGGGTTAACACGTTGAATGCGGTTCACCGGTGACCCAAATTGAATTACTGTAGTTCAATCGATAAAACGATTATTTGAAAATATTTCTATATTATACATAGTGTTACCTGATATGGTGACATTCAGCTGAATGACGCAATAATAATGCAATTCAAATGATTTAATATTATATTTCTTCCACTTTGTATATTTTATCATCTATATTTCATCTATCAGACAGTTGTATAATCTATCAAGATTGAAGCCTCTATATTACGTTCGTTTCTGAAGTTCTATTGAAATCGACAAGAGTGATTGCAATTAAATATTCCAGAATGTTAGACTAAACGTAACGTAGAAGAGGAAAGAAAAAGGAATCAATTACGCAGTTATTCGGGGCGAGAAAAGTGCTTTCGCGATTACTGGAGAATATTGTTACGCGTTCGCCGTCTTGTTCGTCGCGATGGACGCCTCGGTTTCTTCGACGAATCCGCTCGAACGGCGGAACGCGCGAAGTCGTCGGTGCGTGGCTGGAACCACCTGCTTCCGGTGTTCGCGTCGGTTGCACCGGCGCTTCCAACGGCACCTGTGCGTTACCCCGCAACGATGTCGCGGGCCCTGTAACCCCTCGTACGCCCACTAATTTCGTTGAACGCGGTGGTCGGTTTTCGTGACAACGGTCGGATCTGCACGCCAGCGGATCGGAATGCGAAAAACCGATCGTCGACGACGATTCAATTGCAGCCGACGAACCGACGCGTTTCGTTACTCTTTGTCGCATGTTTCTCGAGATTCTCCGTTGCTGCGGATCCCTTCGTTTCGTTTCTGTCGTTCGATGTAATGGAAGTGACGAGTTGTATTGGGTGAAAGTGATACGTGTTGAGGAATTTAGTGACGAAGTTTATGGATATATTTAACACTAAAACTACCGACAATTAGATTGACTTTTGGAGATTTCAGTTACGGAGACTTTAATTGATTTTCCATTCAGTCTTTTCATTCCTAAATCAATTTCCTGAATAATTTCTTAGAGAAACATGTGTTACCTTTCTAATTGCGAGGAGACATCAGTTTTGAATTTTCTCGTAGTTCAGTGTTAATATCTTACACTCTTTCTATGATCACTCTGCATTTCCTAGATCCTTACATAAATAGTGAACGTCTAACAAATTTCAAAGTAAAATTAAGCAGATAAGAATTGAGCGATCTTCGCGATTGAGATTGGAATGTGGAAAATCTCTGAAAGATTTTGCGATACTCGTTAGGAATGAGATAATGGCGAAACAAATGAGAATAAGCCCATCGCGTGAATTTCATCGAGCGGGAGTAATAAAGCGACGATCCACATAACTTTCTCCGTCGCAGCCGAAAGATCGGCGTTATCCAATCGCGAAAGTGCATCAATCGAAGACGAACGGCCCGTCACGATCATCGACGCCGTACCCCGGTATACGAATAATGTAATCCGTTCACTCATTATTAGCTAGAAACTTTAACGCGACCGATGCCGAGCGTTTTCGCTTATTGGAAAACCTACGACGTCTAACGACCGACGCCATTACCCCCGGTCGTTAAAGTGTTAACAATACCCTCGTCGGCGAGCCGACGTGTCGGCCGTCGCTTAGAAAGTAGAAAAATCAAGAGAGGGCATCGCGATCCTCGTAATTTCCCTTTTGCGTGACGGGGATATCACCCGTTCGCCGTTCGCGATAGTAATTGAATCTTTCGTGGAACAGCATCCTACGGTCACGAGGATCGTATCGCTAACGAGACGAAGAAAACGCAGCGATTCCCGGGGGAATTTATCGCTCTACAAATGCTACGCGACCTGGAAACGGATTCTTAATTCTTTGGAAAGTTTTCTCACTGTATTCGTCATTTCCCAAATACCGACGAATTTGAATATGGAATTAAACAGAAATAACAGAACTGAAAGATTCAAACTATTTCATTCCAATATTTCCCGTTGAAGCGTATTAAAGTTTGATATCGAATTCTCTGATTTTTCTATATCAAACGAAACGTTCGCTATGATTCGCTTCTCCGATACAAAGGGTTAAACTCGTTTTCGCGTGACAAATGAAAATACAAAATACCCTGCGGACTGTTTGTTACAAGGGAGCTTTTTACACGGGCGAATGTTTCCCGTGCAAAGAACACAGATTCAATCCGTCGATCATTTTTCCACGCTCGAAATTCCCATTTCCGCGGTTGGAATATTCATAACAATAACAAACGACCGACGAAAATCTCGTCCCGACAGACGTTCGCGAATAACAAGCGAAAAACCATAAACATCATACCGATCTTCCACCGCATCAGAAACTTCTGCTACGGTATTAACGAAGAGGAGACTTTTAATACGCGTTCTCGCGTATTTTATCGCTGGCGATATTTCGCGCGCAGATAAACTGTTCGGCGTGACGAATAAAAGGCAATTTTTACGTTTATTCGCGGAGACGCGAGCCTCGGTTAATCTTCGAGCAAGCGAGCGGCCGCTCGAGCGGCCATTTTTATATTCCCATTCATAATTTCTTTATGTTCCCGTGCGAGTACCGGGCGGAACGGCTCCGCGTCGCCGTTCCGTAGACGTTTTTACGTCGATTAAACGGTTTCGAAATCAAAATTTCGCCGGTATAAATATTCGGGTATCAAAGCTCGGACGACCGTGAACGTTCGGCTCGTCCACTGTCAAAGGCTATCGCGGAACTGCGCGAGGGAAGAGGAATTGTTAAATCCCCGCGCTGTCAAATGAAACGCGGGGAAATACGTTCGGCGCGTCCGGGGTTGAAAACGAGGCGAGTCGGTGAAAAAGGCGTTCTGCCAAAAGGAACGCACGGAAATAACGCGGTCATACCGCGACACGAATTCGCGGAGGCCACGGTTCCAGCCGAAAATACTCGCGTTTCGGTATCGACAACCGTTTCGCCGGATTCGAGGGCTGTTCCACGGTATTCCGCTCGCTGGCTAGCAAAAGGCTTTGTTTCAAGCCCTTGCTCTATGATTTCTTCTATGACTGCAGCCGCTGAAATGACGTTTTCATTAATAATCCTGCGGAAACAGGAGAATTCTATATTTTACCCGTTATTTCGAATACGTATAACAAAAGAATATTTAATTCGTAAATGTTTCGTTTCAATTTAAAATTGGTATTTGCGAGTGAGATGTTTACGAATGAAATTTATATCTGAAAGTGATATTTCATTTTAATATTGATACGTTTTCTGTTCGATCCTGTTTCTCTGTTTTGATGATAATTGTACATTGTATCAATTTTTACTGTTTATATTCGCTGTATCGTTGCACGTAGTCACGATTCGAAAGCTTCTCAGATGTTCTCGAATGGAGTTGAAGCGAGGCATTCAATTGTAGTCGAACGGAGGAGCGTAGATGCAAGTCGTGGAATGAAAAAGCAAGACCACTACTGGCTCCGCGAAGGGTTCACTCGATTTGGAGGGGCCGCGTGACTTCATCGGGGACGCTAAACCATTTTGGTGTAACCTTGTCGGAGCAAGGTGGTCGCATATGGCCGTGTACACCTGCTAGCCTAAGCGGCGCGCAACTGGTGCACAATGTTTTCTACCAGCTGTAAAATTGAAAATTTCGACGACCCGATCGATGAAACGACACCTGCGGCCGTGGCTGCGCGTTTCCGGGTGGACTGGCGACGGTTTCTTCCGCGATCGAAAGTGAAACAGGTCTCGTTACCGGGCAACTGCATGCAAATGCATGTTTTTCATAACGTAATTAGAACAACCGAGATTATAGGAGATTGAAGTTTTTATGTAGATCTCGAGCGAACAAGGAAGAATATTCAATTTATGCTAACGTACCTGCTTCCACTTTACTGTACGCCATTACGTAGCCTTGCTGCAAATGCGCATCGATCGCAGTTGCATATTGTACCTCCATTTTCAAACATTTCTACAATGTTTCGTACGATCAAAACTTTCTAGTCCTATCTGTTAACCATCTACTTTATTACATATTTATCTCAAGCAAATATCTCACTATCGAAAATCTCTAAAACATAAAAGTAATACACAAAACGTCCCTAATATATTAACCCTCTGCACTCGGAAGCTTTTCAAACATTCGACACGTTCCGAAACATAGACACTATTTGAAACGAACTAAGAAAACATCAATTAAGAAACAAAGCTATTTTATATAAATATTTCACATATTGGTGCATTACGCTTAATATTATATATAACTCTAATTTTGTTACATCAAATCAAATGGTGACTGATAGTCGCATCTCGCAGAGTTAAGCAGACGTTCATTCCTCCAGTAATCGAAAAAGAAACTTCAATCTCGCTCGAGAAGATAGTGCAAACCCCGAAAATTCCGAAAGCAGGCAGCATTCGAAGCATAGACATTCCAGCGATCTTCCCAGCCGGCCGCAGCCGATCGCCGATAAGCCGTGACCGTTCGCGTCCGATCAAGGCTGGCTGTTATCAGAGCCAGCGTATGCACGCACACACGCGCGTCGTCGCGAAAACGGTGTTAAACCGGCACGCCGGTCTAATCGCGCGGGGTCGGGGAGCACGCGATCTTTCTCTCGGCCGCGTTTGTCCTTTTTCTCCCGTGTTCCTGGCGTGGCGACCGATTAAGAAATCGACGAGAACACCGGGCAAAGAACAGGAGAAGAGGCACACAATTCCCCTCTCCATTCACCTCATCGCGAGGCGGCCGGAGTAGTCCCCGTCCCGGTTGGCTATAGCCCAGAGAGTTCGGCGTCACAGTCAAACGCAAACAGTGGCCGCGCGCGGCTAAACAAGATCGTGCCGCGAATGCTCGAAAAACCGACAACGGGAAGGTCCGTGACGGACAGGCGGCGCGATCGCGTCGATCCGACGATCGATCATCGTCCGCAGGTCTGACGAACACGCGCAGCTCGCCGAGCGAGAATCATCGAACGAGAAGCGAATTTGAATTTTCAACGATGTAACGATCGGTACTTCGTGCTCTGTAGATTTCCTTTTGATCTTTCATCGATTTTTCTTCGACTCTTCGCCCACGACATCGATCATCGACGCGACGAACGAACGAAACGGACGAGGAACGTCTAACGGCTCGATCCACGATCTAACGGTTCACCGTGAACCGTGGTGATTCTTTAATTGATCGATATTCGCACGAAAGACAGGACCTTCGACAGGCTACCTGACCGGAGAGTTCAATCGATGAGGTTCGAGTTGAAGAGGAAGTTTCGGTGTGGTTGATCGGTACGGTTGATCTCTGTGGTTTCTGGTGAATTGAGTGTTCGGTGGTGAAGCGGGCAAGATGGGGGTGAAGAATTTTATCATGAAGAGGATGCCCTTCTGCAAGATGAAGGCGAAGAGGAAATATCGTAAGTCTCCGGTTTCTATTCTCCGTCTCATTGTTTGCGTCCTCGCGGCGGGCTTATTGTCATTCATTTGCGACGAACACAACTGTATCGGGTTCTTATCTGTTATCCAGTTTTTCGAACGAAAGCTTGCTCAACGAGGAGCAAGAGTACGCGCTAATGAAACTCGCGTATAACTGGATTTTATGCATTCATCGTGTGCAGGAGTGTGTCAAACGGAAAAAATGCGGGCCGCGGAAGTTCAATAAACTGTTCGCCTTGTTAGCAACGAGTGAACATCCTCGATGGGAAGCGTGGACTACGAAATAATTGCAATTACTGGAGGAGTCGCGATAAATATTAATTTGCACGAATGTCCGCAGTACTCTGACGTTTTGTAACAAAGTGATTCAGTGTGAATTCCCGGGTTGATCACGAATAATCGGAATAATTAAACGCGTAAAGTCGCCGGTTTATTGAGCGGAGTTCACTTATCAGTCAGCTCGATTGAAAAAGTGGAAAGTCACTGATTCGCTTGCACCAGTTTTCCTTTCACAGCAACAATGTCGCTGGAAACCTTGCTCCCAACTGCAGATAGCCACAAGCGCGTGCGTTTTCCAGGCAGAGAGGGAGAGAGAGAGAGAGAATGAGAGAGAGAGAGAGAGAGAGAGGGAGCGTGATGAAGCAGGGAACGATAATGAATTCTTGCGTCATCCGATTTTCCTCCGGGTCATGTTTTTGCCGTGAATTATCGTCCGGTCCCGACTGTTTGCATATCACTGCGGCGATCTTGTGCCCAGAAGCCCGGCCGAGAATTCAGTGTCAACGCGGATGCTCGAGCGACGCGCGACGTGATCCGACGAAAGCAATTAAGAGATAGACACTTTATCGGTGGCCAAACAAGTCGGATCCGTTATCGAACGCGATACCGCGGAGCAGTCGCGGACCCAAGATTTCGTCGAGAGGGGGGATTATACAACTCATTGTTGCTCGAAAACGTAAATAATAGCGAAAGCACCGTGAACATCGCGGTTTCCTACAACGAAATCGGCATTGCATTTCTAATTAACGGTTTTTACGTGCGACGCAGGTGGTTCCTTGAAGAATTCGTTGAAAACTTATTCGAAAAAGTTGGGAGGTTCGCTTTTTCTTCTGTCGCTGTAACGAGCGTTCTTTTGTAAATATTCGAAGGATATATTTGCGTTAAGTGAAAGTGGAACGATTAAGAATATTCGTTTCTATTTTGCATGTAATGTTGAAAGAAATATTCATTGCCACCACTTTGCTTAAGATACAAACATTGAAAATAGTAAAATAGGCTTCCACTTCTCCTTGTGTACAATAAACATTGACTTTCATTAAATTTGTCTACCAGGAGTCGCACTCATCAGTACAAGGTTTAACACTAAAACACCAGATAAGTTAAAATGATCTATTTCAGATTTCTTCGTCCACAATTACCAAAAACATACAGATACTTCTTCCAGAAATTAACACTGAAACTACCAAATTCAAAACGACCCATTCCTGATTCCCTTTTGCAATTATTAAAAAGACAACAGCTGTCTCCAACCAATTATCAAAGAAACTAGCTCAGCAATGTGCAAACTGAATTGTAAATCAAATAAAGATGCAATAAATATACTCTTCCACTTTCTATTCAAGAATTTCAAACTGTCAATTTATCTGCTAGGTAGTTTATATCAAAAAAGCTGATTCGCTAATACCTAAACTGAAATCTGTCAGTAGAAATTTGAATAAACGCACGATTGCAGGTTACAAAGGAATTTCAAACAGTTCATTCGAATGCTCGATTTCAGTGTTAACCTTCAAACTTCCCCATGGATCCGCAGTCGACACAGAGGGACGAACGTATGCTACAAACATTGTTGCCCGAGACATCCTCTGCCTCCCGGCGAACAATAGAAAGTATCGAGGAAGAAGTTTCCTTTCGAAGACGTTCCCCTGCCCCGAGTTACTCAGGCCCGGTCGGTTTAATTGAGAAATTCTAATCGGATCCAGATCGTATCGTGCGACAAGGATTTTAACGAGTTTAGGAAGAATCCATTTAAAAGGGGAAGATAAAAAGGAAGAGGCTGCCGATGTGCCCGCTCGACTTTCACGAGCGACGTGGAAGACGCGCGATTATTCCGTGACGGAGACTGTTTCTCCTCCGTAGGTAGAAAATGCCGGGGACTCGCGGTAATGAACCGCCCGGGTAACACGGTCGACGTGTGTTGCGAATCTGATAAAACGAGTCCGCCGTGAAACGAGCGGGTATTAAGGGTAATTCTATCTCGACTTATCGGGTAGCGGCGTAAGAAACTTTTCAATTTTAATCACTTTGTAAGAGCGTCGGATTTGGGATTCGCTCGTGAAACTGCTAATGCGCGAGTCGCTTATCGTTAACTGTTTACTTTAGATGAAAGTGGAAACCTTGGGACTGTTTCTATGAAAAATTAGAAGACTGTGGTTAACGTTTGAGCAACCGTTAGCACTAAAGTTACCGAGTTAAATTGACTTCTTGAAATTGCCCCATAGAAACTTCGAGAGTGCATCTATTGAAACTTTGATTTACAATTCAGTTTGTGCGTTACTAAATGGATTTCTTTAACAATTTTTCAGAGTACATCTGTTGTCTTGATAATTGCAAAATGAAAACATCAGGAATGGGTCGTTTTGAGCCGTCTGGTAGTGTTAATGTTATTATGCTTTATGGAAGATGCAGGATATACCAATGAGAAAGTGTTTGAGTATATCTTTCTCGACGCGTTTCTATTGCCTGTAACAATAAAGTGGCTCGAAGGTTCTGATTGCTTCGCAGCAACAAACAAAAGATAACGATTCTTTCTTATAATGTAAATACGCGTGTACGGAAATTGAGTCGTAGATTTCAAGCTCACGGGAATTCAGATAACATCCGCGGCATTAGACAATTAACGACTCCAGCTATTCATCGGAAATATTTTCCTCATTGGCAGAGTATATTTATAATACTTTATAGCTTATCGCAGTAATGTATCTTCTTGCTTCGGTGCATTAGATGCACATCTGAACCAAGGATATAAATGAATTTCTAAACATCTCCGTGACTCCGATCGTGCTCCATAACTAATCTCCCTAACAGACTCTAATTTCTACTTCCCTTTCTAGAAGTTACTGTGTCCGCCCCGGTCGGAAAAGAAAGGAAGATCGTAGATAGCGGCCGATCGCCGATAGCCGCGGTGTTAATCGAAAGATTTACCTCGAATTTAGATTGCATCGGAATGCAACGGCGATAACGAGTCGGCTCGCGATCGCGAAAAAACATCTAGGCATGAATTTTCGCGATACGGATCGGCGGCGGTTAATTCCGCGGAAAGAAAGCAACAGGGGAAAGAAAAAGAAGGAGGAAGAGCCTGGCCAGGAGCCGCTCCTGTTCCAATGGACTTTCACGACCGAGATCGGCCCGTTCTTTTTTTTTCTCGTCCTGGACACGATTCTAATACGCGTGCCGGTGAAATCCCCCGTGTTTTTCCATATAAAGTGCAACGTAACGATTACGCGTCATTATCCGGAATGGCGGCACGTTCCCGTTGCCACGGTCCGCGGGAGGATCGCGCCGGCAACCCTTTTAAGGATCTCTCACGTGGATCGCGTGGAGACGCCAATGTCAGTTTCGGTAGAATAATTTTATAATTATGACCCAGTTAACCGGGCCCGTGGAACCGTGCGAGCGATCAGCTCGTCTTTAACATGCACGCTGCAGCCGAAATGAAACCAACTGGAATTCGACGGTTCGACGGGCCTGTTAACTCTTTCGTTAACTCTTCATTTTACCAGCCGCGTGTTTCGTAATCACCGCATTGTGCTGGAAGATCGTGCGGGAGAAAAAGCTCGAGGAATTTAATAAAACTACCGAGCGGTTAAGCCGACTTCTCGAGATTCCTTTATAGAAACTACAGGAGTGCCTCTGTCGGGACTTTAATTGATTTACAATTCAGCTCGCGTATCGCTGAGTGAGTTGTCCGATGGTTTCTCGGAGAAAGGTTTGTTCAGTTTTTGATCATCGTGAAAAGGAGACATTAGGAATGTCGCTTCGATTCGTCCGGTTCTAGGGTTAAGAAGCAGCGAAGCGGAGAGCAATCGTGTATTTCTATGTTTGGATATGGAATGTGTAATATTGAGTTAATGAAGGGTTGAAGTTCTTCGTTTTTGAAATAATTTGACAGAGAAATTCGATATTTCACTTTTTCACAGGATTTCTTGAAGTTTCTCGAACGCAATTTTATGATAAATTGCGGGAACGCTGTTGACTACCCGATCGATCTCATTAAAAGTCTCTAGGCTTTAATGAAAACGATTATACCTCGGAACAGAGGCACGTTTTTCAGAGATTTCTAAGTATAGTCACTTCGCGTGTGATTTAACGCGTCTACTTACAGAAATGACTGCGTCTCGTTGACGTAGGCTTGAATTTTGACACAATTTCATAGAAGCAGAATGAACGTGACCATTACACGAACATAACATCGGACTTAACGCGTTGCCATAAAGATTGATTTATGGCTTGAAATGAAAATCTGGGTCATCCGTATGCGGATGTACGTATAAAGTCAAGCAGGATATATTTTCTTGGCGATTCAAGAATATCGTATCGTTAAAGAGGCTAGTCCTTATCCAATCCCCAATTCAAACGGTTAATTAATAAATGTTGTAGATTAGCATAAGTAGCGTGTGTGTGTCACCCGCGGAGCCGCACGGCGGGGAGCGCATTAAATTTAGCGAATCATTAATCTTCTTCATGAAAGTTCTCGTGACCCGACGCAATGTGTCCCCGCGAATTACATCATATTCGCGTTTATTCCTGGCTACTCGACTTCAACGTGTGTTTCCAGATCGCGCTTATTCATCTTTAATTTCGCTTGTACACAATGCACGGGGAAAAGCTCTCGCGGCCGGGTTTCATGAAAATTTAAGCATCTCAGCCACGAAATTTTATTCCCAGCGCGGCTGTTTTTCCTTTGCGCCGCGGCATTCAGCTGAATTTCTACCGGAATTTCTCCCATTTCCTAAATTAAACGGGGAAGTTACTTTAAAGTGCCATTCTCATTAAAATGCTCTTTGAAACAAATATACTTAAATCTCTCTTTTGAATTTCATCTCGTCCAAAGTATCCTCGTGCGCGTACGCGCTTTAATGATTCCGAAAAAAGGAAGGAGATGTTCGCGATTATCGTGCATTCTATTCGGAGAATTTTGAAGGATCTGAAATAAAGATAGCAGTGCAAACGGGGAATAATAAAACTCGCAGCGTAAAGAGTTAGGTATTCAAACGTAAGTCACGAGGCTGCTCGACAATGTCCCTAAAAACCTCCGACGAGAATGTCAAGAACTGTACGAGGCTTTTAAATATACGTACACAGAGAAGAAGGACGTACAGTAAGCTCAGAAAATATATTTCCGTCGACCACCTCGCGAGTGAATTCAATCGCAAGATCCATCGACATTCCCTCGCGAGTACACGTCTAGATCGATACGTTCTGAATTCATTACACATACCGCAAACACGAATACAGCATTTTTATCCGGCAGTAAACCTCATGAATGGCTTCATAAGGTTATTATCTATTCAAACTGCCATTAACTCGCATCGGGAATGAACACGGTCAAGGCTAGCCCCAGACATTAATGAAAAAAAAGAGAAGAAACAGCGGGAACGCAGCGATGCGGGCGCATTTTCTAAATCGCCCGGCGATGGTAACTGGGTTAACGAACTTTCGAAAGCGACTGTACCTTGAAAATTCGCGTAAATGAAATTTCCTCGCGGAGACATTCGAGTTTTTATCGAGGGCGGTGCCGGGGCACGTTTTTTCCCCGTGCGCGTACCGCACGGCCGGGCAATTATCAGGTTGAAAGCCGCTCGCGGATCGCGTGCAGGGAAATCCTTTGACGTTTCGCCGAGCCCAGTTGGCCGCGTCACGATACGCGCCGCGTCGAACGGACGCGGAACGCCCGCGCCGGAACGTCTGGCGCGTTTCTTTATTGTCCCGCGAGCCAACGAGCCCGCACAATGCTGTAACAACACGGGCAAAAGCCACTTACGCAAGGATCAATTTAGAAAAAAAAATTGAATGGCCGCAGGTGAACGCCAGTTGCGCAACTAAGACCGCGGGATGAGCACGCTGGGAGAGACAACGCGGCCTGGGAGGGTTGATCGGCAGGAAGCGTTAGTTGGCGATCGTCCAGACGTTGAATTTATGTTCCGCTTGGATTCGATTTAGACCTTTCTTAGAGCTTTTGGTTTGCCTGGTTCGATCCTCGTTCGTATTATTAGACTATGCGGGCTATCTTCTTTGGATCGAAGATATTTGCAAGTCTCTTCGAGTTTGTTTGTGAAATCTTATGGTTGCTACTGTTACGGTTGTGAAATGGAAAATAAATTGTGGGGTGGAGACGAAATGAGATTTTGGATGTTTGTTGAGCTTAGATCTGTTTTAGAGCTTCAGTTTTCCTGGTTCGCCACTGTTTGTATTATTAGCTTGTGTAGGTTACCTTCTTTGGATCAGAGATATTTGCAATAGTCTGTTTGAGTTTGTTTGTGAAATCTTATGGTTGCTACTCTTACGGTTGTGAAATGGAAAATCAAATGATGATTAAACGAAAAATAAGATTTTGGTTGTTTGAGCTTAGATCTGATTTAGAACTTCAGTTTCTCTAGTTCATCCTCGTTCGTATTATTTGTTTATAAGGGCTACCTTTTACTGATAAGAGAATATTTGATAACACGGTTTCTTTGATATAGTTATAAAATAAAACAGAAAATAAATCGTGACGTATGAAAAGGAAAGAGGAAATGTAACAAGAACGCAAACTGATACCGTTCCATATAGATTGTACAGAAGCCCGGCAAATAACGTTGTAAAATATAATTGGAAGGATACATTCGTGTAATTAGTAATTCAACGCGTCGCAATTGGGTTGCTTCGATATCGTAGATGTGCAACGTGAATAATTTCGATTCGGATTACGTTGCATATTCGGTTCATTATTTCGATTCATCGGAGACTCAATCACGTAACCATTAGGACGGACACGTTTGCACACCCGTGCGCTGTTGTGTATAGATATTTGTAAAGCGTCGAAACGTTACCGGCTAATTGAATATTACAGACGTCCATTATAATGCTTTAATATTAATTAAGCTTCGAATACGTAGTATCCCTCCAACAGGCAACAACGAAACGCGGAACGCCGAAGTCGCACGCGAACGATTACCCGAATTTGCATCGCAGTTCCAAAGAATTATCTGGACACATAAATATTCATTTGCACGTCAAACAAAATTGTCACCGTCATGTTCGAATATTTCCCGTTTATTTATACCCGAAAGCAACCGTACAGGGATATTGGAATTTTCCTTAATAAGAGCGTGCACGTTTTATATCGAACGGCGTATCGAATACTTAATAAACAGTATCAGTTATTTGATGAAGTTTCCAATTTTCATACAGGGTATATTAAAACATTCAGTTCATTAACGTGGAATCTCCGTGTATTGACATTCCTTTGAAGCGTAAATCGCATAAGTGCATTAATTTCTGCTTCATCGGAATATCTCTGCATCTCGTCTCGCGAACGGTTAAATATCATTTCTACTGTAATTGGACTGCGGATTTTATGCGTGTATACTCCCGTAGGATCTTCGATTTCCTAAAACTCTTTAAAAGAAATCGTTTAAGAGAGTTTAACGAGGTCTTCGACTAGTTCGAACTACGATGAAACCCTTAATAGGGTAAAACGAATTTCGTTCAACTGCGATTTATAGGAATTACAGGGTAATGTCTGTATCTATGCAAAAACGGAGTATTTAGTTATAACCAAAGAAACTTGTCTTGTTCTAAAACAATCTGCAAAAAAGATCTATCGAAAGAGTTTCGTCTGAAGAAAGATTACCATAATCCCTGCTTCTTATGTATAAAGAGATTTCCATAATAGCTGATTTATAAACATAAATTCTCTACACGAGAGTACACATATTCGACAATAATTAGTAACGCTAAATTCCTCTCATTTCCTCATTCTTACAGCGTATTCTCGCTGATACTATGCGTAGAACATTAAACATTCATTTCGAATCTTATTAAAAGACGTATTAGTTTCTAAAAAGACATGTTTATAGAGTGTTTGCATCGATAACCTGCCGAAGAAACCTTTCGAGTTCGATTAAGTAAGACAATTCTGTTTGAAACATCTCCAGATGGAACGAACACGACGATGCCGATACAGAACAACAACAACAACAATGCGCAGGTCGAGCACCCAGGTGATTTCGACAACGCCAGCGTCGGCAGCGGGAACTCGAATCTCAGCACGGGCGCGCTACAGGTAACGGACCGAGCAACAAGTGGAGTGTTAAGCCTTATGTAGACAACCAAAATATTTGCGACTATACAGACTGTACTGTCACAGTAGCTTTGAATAGGTTTTCTATTTCGGTGATGTAAGTCGTTATGAGAATATTCAGAAATATGGAGATTTGGAACTATTTTGGTACATTTTTACGAGAATTTAGCAGATTCTGTAGAACATATAAAAATGGATATCTGGTTGCCTAGATAAGGATTAAGGATCATAATGGTGTAAGTCATGTGATACATGTTCCTCAGAAAATTAAATTTTGACATCTTCTAAATGCCGGATTCCTGAATTCTTAGATTTTTACATTTCTGAATTCCTAAATTTCTACATTGCCGAATCCCTAAATTCCTAAATTCCTGAATTTTTAAATTTCTACATTGCTGAGTTCCTAGATTTCTATATTCCTAAATTCCTAAATTTCTATGTTCCTAAATTCCTAAATTTCTATATTCCTAAATTTCTATATTCCTAAATTTCTAAATTTTTATATTCCTCAATTCCTAAATTTTTATATTCCTAAATTCCTAAATTTCTATATTCCTAAATTCTTGAATTCTTAAACTTCTACATTCCTAAATTCTTGAATTCTTAAACTTCTACATTCCTAAATTCCTGAATTCCTAAACTTCTACATTCCTAAATTCCTAAATTTTTACACTCTTGTATCCATAAACTCCTAAATTTTTACACTCTTATATCCATAAATTCCTAAATTTTTACACTCTTGTATCCCAAAATTTCCAAATTTTAACCTTCTCGAATCCCCAAATTCCTAACTTCCTACATTCCAACACACCCCCAAATCCTTAACTTCCCAAACGACACACAGTCCGAATCACTTACGAAATACCATATTCCATAATGCCAAACATGAAAATCAAATGAACAAGGAAACAAAGATCATCAGTTTTATAAAAAAAAACCTGTAATTTCCATCAATTTCTATCTTACACCGGCATGATTCTTAACACGCCAAATTACCTGTGGAACATGAGCATGGGAAGATAACCGCGCAACATGAACGCGAAGAATAAACGCAGGACGATGGCACGCGTGTTTTCCAGAACATCAGGGAGCAAATGGCGGCCTCGTTGGAACGGATGAGGGAGCTGGAGGAACAGGTCAAGGCGATTCCCATGCTGCAGGTAAACCGCCGTTGCACCCGACGATTTTGCGCGTCCTAACCGGCCCCGGTGACGGTTTTCTTGCCGCGTGGATCCGTCGCGTGAGTCATCCGCGCGTATTCGTTCCGTTGCGATACTTCCGACAGGAAAGCGTAATTACGATCGCGGTGTAATTAATTCTACGATCGTTTTCCTTCATGATCGCGCCCGGCGGAATTCTTATGCAAATCCTTGTAGATGAAATCGAGATAACGAGAGTCGAGGATTGAAAGTATATGAATTCAGTAGCAATTCTAGAAATTTATATAAGCATATTATTAAACTGTATAGAAACTACTCTTTCAAATCACTGATTACGTTAACGTTTTCGTTTTAATAAATTTGATACTACTTGATGAGTTACAAATGAAACACTGAAGACTGACTTCAAACAGGTAGTTATACCGGAAACATGTATTACATAATTCTTAGAATTAACACGCAGAATGTTAAGAATGATATTAAATAATCATTGATAATCTGTAATACTTACAAATCGCGCAGAATCTACCGGGTATTAACGAGAAAGATATAAGCGATAATGTTTGATAATATTGAATTGACATAATGAACACTGTCAGAAACGTGGACAATAATTTATTAAGAATGTCGGTTGTCGCGGAGCTAACGTTCAGCTCGTACGGGTAAAAGGCACACGGAGAACTGGTTTGCGATTTGTCAGAGGGAAACAGCGCGGACAATGATAACAGCTGTATAGGAATCGAAATTAAAAAGATTAATCCCGATTAAATTCAATTCGAAATTCCTACTTGGCGGTTCGCGCCAGCAATTGTTGGGTCCCGTGAAGAACATTTGAAGAACGCCCGATCGTAAACAGAACAGAGACACCGTTGGTAGGACAGAGAAGATCACGATTGTCGAGCGACAGAAATATCGCTCGGAAATCGTTAGCGCGAAGCGTTTCTATCAGTCTCTCTCACAGAGTCTTTGACTCGCGCACGTAATTAACTCGGATGGAATGCCGGAGGAAATACAAAACAGTGCCGTGTGTCCTTTCACGATATGCTGTTGGATATTGTGCCACCTTGCCTATATAACGATAGACCTGCTGGTGAGTTCTATCCGTGTCCCGATCCGAGAGGGGCGAACTGAACTTCCGCTTTAATTTAACCTGTTTTCAATATAGCTCCCCGCCTCATCGTTAATTTGCGAAAAAGTTCTCGCGTGTGCGGCGGCTCTTTATTAAAATTCAAATTTCCCCCGGGCAATCCGATCGCGCAAATAATAGAATTTCATTAAAGCATATATATACGCCCGTCCGTTTCGCAAACAATGCACGCGCTTTTTCATCGAATATACGCCTTCGATTATGTTAATCAATTATTATTCCATAACAATACATTTTTCATCTTAACAAGTAAATTCAAACATCCTCCGACGTGTTCAATGAAGTGTAATATGAATCAATGAACGTCAATGATGATCCATTAGCTTTTTACTGGCGTTTAACCTTCTATCCTCGAAGAAGCAAGAACACTAATCGAGAAAGGACTACACGTAACGGTGTTGAAAAACGAATGAGAATCGATTGAAAAGGAATCCTATGAAATCCACGGCAGGATTCTACTGCTCTTCAGCACCTTAGAAAACGGCTCGATCGCGGAACGCCGGGACTTATCTAAATCGGCGCGGAATGATCGCTCCAATTATCGCATCTCGTTTCATTTTCTCTGCTTTCACACGGTCGCCGCAGGTGCAAGTGTCGGTGCTGAAAGAGGAGAAACGGAATCTCCTGCGACAAGTGGACGAGCTGAGCAAGACGAACGCCCGGAACGACACCGCGTTGCACAGGCACCGCAGCCAGTCGTTCTCGGAACAGCGGGTGTCCCAGCGAAATCTGAAGAACGCCATGGTCCCGACGCCGACCAGGGACATGGGAACGATGTGCGGCGTTATGACACGGGACGTTGGCGTCTCGCACCAGCAGGTAATGCAACAGCCAGCTCAGTGGTCTAGATCGAGGTGTAATTGATCCTTTATTTACCCTCCTCAACCTCTCCAAGACTGAATTCTTTTTGAGAACGAACACAGATGATTCTAGTTTTCGATTGGTTTATCTCGTTGACACGTTGAATGCCCGAACCAAATCGAATTACCACAGTTCACTCGATTAAACGATGATTATTCGAAAACATTCCTATATTATCGATAATTCGAACGAACGCGGTGACAGCTAGATGAACTATGTTAATACTAATGTAATTCAATTGGTTTAATGTTCTATTGTTTTCACTTTGTGCACTTTGCTCTATGAAATCGTGCGAAATTTAGTGTGTTAAAACTAATACGAATTAAACGATACACGGACGGCATTTATGAAATATATACTAAGAAATAGTGTCAGTTTGATGGACGTTAATATCAGACTAAAATCAACTGTACATGTGTCAGTATCCTTGAAGAGGTTAATCATTTCTTAACGAAATCAGGCTGATCGATAATTTAATTAAGGATTAATAGTCTTCAAAATCTAACGGAGTATATTTAGAAAAGTCGTGATTAAACGTAAACTCACGAAGATTCTTCGAAATGTACAAAACCTTCAAGAGAAATAGATAAATTGTATATTAATTGCTTAATTAATAGAAAAAAAGGGAACCTACGTGCTGATCTCTTGCTGTTCGAGTAATTAAATCATTTGTCTGCGACTTGGTCTTCCAAACATGAACATTTCATCTCGTCGAAACGTCGATGTTCGTCCGCAGAGGGTTAAGTTTCAATGTTGCACGTCTCTCCTTTCAATTATACGCTCTAGACCACCGTGCGACGTTTCCGGTAACCGGTCGTTCGGTTTTTATCGGCGTGTTTGATCGGCTTTTGTTCCCCATCCACGCGCCCGGGTGAAACGCGCGAAACTGCTTGGGAATGCTGGTTCCAGCGAACCGAGAAGAATTTGCATAGTTCACGGAGGAGGGGGCGGTAGAGAACGGCAGTGGAACGGGGGGAGGGGCGGGAAGAACGAGGGAAGCATCAAGAAGCATTAATTACCAAAGAAATCGAGGAATTAGCATCGACCATGTGAGAAAGTCTTTTCGTTTCGGAATCACCGGCGAATTCTCGTTAGACTCTCGCGGGCTCGTTTAATTTCTGGCGTAGTTAATTGGACTTGATAATGTGTGTATCGGAGATCGAGATTCGCCGGCGCGCGCGAACGTAATGAGTCTTAAAAGTAATTCGTTACGTGAACCTATTTATTGGATTGCATCGCACTTCCAATATTCCCGAGCAAGATCGTTTTACGATCGTTTCAGCTCGCGTTTGTTTTTGACGCTACGTATTATTTAACTGACCATGCTTTCCTCTGCGAGATCGTGTTATCGGGTTTTCTATTTCAAGTGGAAACTCGAGATTAATGTGATTACGATTTCCCCGTTTAACGTGTGCGAACCACTTTCGAGATGTTAAATTGTTGATATCTCTCCCCGTGAATCATATGTCGGAAACGCTCGTTTTTCTCGTTATAATTGAAAATCTGACGAGGCGATTTCACGGACGAAGGATAAACTGTCGAATAATGTGTAACAAGTTGTTCAAATAGAAACGCCGCGGACTTGTAGTATTACAATAGGTATTTGATGCTTTCATTGCCCTACAAATCACTGAAACAAGTGCCTCATGAAATATGCATGGAATTTTAGCATCTCGTCAAAACTAACTTAGAGTTACCGCCGGTGAAAAGCGAGAAGATTCTCTCAGACCCGATGAATTTGTTTTACGTAAGCCAAGGGAAACTTTGGAACGGTGCTCGCTGAATAAGAGGAAGTCGTGTAAAAGCTTTATGAAAGAGAAGCTGCATTTGAAATAATAGTGAATGATATTATTAGCTGCCGTAGAAACAAAGTGAAAGACTGTTTAAACATGCAAGAGTTTCTTCTCTCTCAAAAGGCGTGTTACCGGCGCGATAAATAGGCTACGAATATTTATGCGAATTTAAATTCCTTTGGATCCTTCATTAGCCAACGAAGTCAAGCAGAGACGTATGTTTTCTAGTGAAGATTCTGTTTACAAAACAGATGAAACTTCGTGCGATTCTTCCCAAGGGTTTCATTTTACTTTCATTAGCACACTCATACATGTTATGAATATGTTAAATACGCAGGCAAAAGATTGGACTTTCTAGAATTACATGTGCTACAATGGATTTTGATCCGCGTATGTAAATTTTCCCCGGGGCTATGAATACTGATCAGACATTAATTTCTCAATGGAACATAACAGTAATAACTGTGCTGCAACTTTGATACAATCATAACCAAGCTCCAAAGTACAAAACACGAGTAACAAGGTTCTTTCAACGGTGTTCGAAGTGTCCATATTATTTTCATTCGATCGCGATACTGAAATCATAAAATGAAATTCACGCGTGACCCCTTGTTAAAAGTCTTATATTAATTAAACAGCTCTAACACTAAACAAAACTCGATATTCCCACGAATACTAGTCATAGTAGTCACATAAATAACTGGAGTATTGTTACGTGATCAGGTTCGAACCCGAGACGTGGGCATGATAACGAGCACCCCGATAAAACGATCGCTGCAGAGGAGTCGTTTGCAGATCGAAGAAATCGTACCTGAAATAAAAGACCACAGCTCGTTGTCGTACGACCGATCGACCTCGAGCCTGGACAAGTTCTATTCGAGCGACTCGCGGGACAGCTGGAAGTCAACGTTGACCCGCAGCCAGCTGA
Organism: Nomia melanderi; assembly: GCF_051020985.1. Classification (NCBI taxonomy): domain Eukaryota; kingdom Metazoa; phylum Arthropoda; class Insecta; order Hymenoptera; family Halictidae; genus Nomia; species Nomia melanderi. Next base: position 12,936,334 of record NC_135004.1, on the reverse strand, counting down.
TGTACGAGGAGATCGCGCCGGAAGTGAGGATGATGGACCGTTTGAGGCGCAGCCCACTTCAAACCGAATCGATACCGCCGACCAGTCCGAAGCTCGTCCGAGATGCTAAAAAGTTTCGCGATGTCGGCATCAACACGAGGAGCAAATTGAAGGATCTCGTGGTCAGCCAGTTCGTGATCGAGGACATCGCGCCGGAAGCGAAGAAGGAGATCAAGAAACGATCCCACGGGACAGCCACCGTTCTAACGATGAAGGACGTGCTGACGAAAGAGGACGTCGCGATCATCGTCGACGACGCCCTCAGGATGTACAAGAGTACTCTGATCAAGGACACCGTTTCCAAGGGCTGCCAGTGTACACCGGAACCTCCGAAACCCGTCGAGAAGCGAGATCAGTTCGTCCAGGCGTCGGAGCCGTTTAAAATGAGGGCGAATGTGGGGGTGACAGTGAAGCCGAGGGTGTCTGAAATTGGCATCGAAGTGAGAACCGGTCCTGGAACGAGGACCATTGCGGTTGGTCCCGATCCATTGGCCGCGCAGCCTATATCCCTGCACTCGTTGAACTCGAGGAGCTATTCGTTCAATTACGGCGACACCAAGGTGAAGAGGAAAGCTACCAGGTCGGTCAGCGTGATGGTCGACGATCTAGTGAAAACGACCGTGAAGAGCACCGACACATCCGGCCTGACGCCGAAGAAACGGGAATTCGGCACCTCGCCGATCAAGAAGAAGTACACTGACGTTTCCGTCGGCGAGTCGGTGAAACCGCACATCTCGATCTCGTGCGCGGCGAATTATTGCGACAACTGTAAGGAGACCATCAAGAACTTGGCGAAGCAGATTGTAAATAACGCGGAGAACAATATGAATCACCAGAACACGAATCTCGTCTCGAGAATACCTAGGCCGTCCCATATACCTTTAAATAACTCGATGGACCAGAGGAGGCAGTTCAAACGGCAGGACACGTACACGAAGATACCGTCCGCTGGTGTGATTAGATACGATTCCGATAACAAGGAGCAGTATGAAAATAGCAATCGGTTAGTGGGAATTTTTTACAGTCATTATGTTCCTTTCGTCTAACATCTCGTCGATCGTTGCGAAATTTAGTTTACTCGATAGACGGTCCGCTAATTAAATAGACGTTGCAAGTAAATTTCTGAATTAATTATACGGCAATGGTGTTGTGCCAGCGTTCATTATATATTTATATAATGAAATGCACATATTTAACCCTTTATACTCGGGAGGTGATTCTCACTCACCATTTCACTTGATATAGGAAAGTTATAAAGTTATTTAACATTATAACGTTAAATATTGAATAAAATATCTTCGTTTCTCAATTTATTATTTTCGTCGGAAAACGTTGAAGGTTTCTAGTGAAAAACTTTCGAGTGCAAAGGGTTAATTGATATATGTATATATGGAAAATATTTAATTCACTTTCTTAAAATTTACATTGCACCCTCTGTTATTATTTAATATTTTTTATATGTAAGTTTAATTACTGAGAAACGATTTAATGATATTTTGGATCTGTACACTGTACGCCATCTGTCACTGGCGGGGTGAAAGGTGAAGGCGAGGGGTGAGTCGATAAAGCGTCATATTCGATCAATGCGTCATATACTTAATGAGAGGCGCATGTCGGGTGGTTGTTGGTTTTTTGGAGTCTATGGCTGCGCGTCGGATGCGTCATAAGTGTTTTCACAGCGGTGCGCAGAGGTCAGATTGTAAATATCACCTGTGAGGTCAGTGACAGAGAAAGTGTACCCTAAATCTCCTACGATCACGATATGGTGAACGAGTAACCGTGTGTACGATCTAAACAGATCGATGCTGCAACGGCGACAACAACAACAAGCTATCCGTTTTTTACACGATAGCGAGCTTACCGAAGTGTCGTCTGCTCGTTTCGTCGAGAAAGGGTAAAAATTTTCCATAGACCAGTGTCTTAAGATTTTCAAAGTAGAAAAAAAAAGGTTCTTAAAGTATTAAATTGATTCGGGCAAATTTAGTTAATTAGCATTTGCAAAGATGTTCAATATAGGAAAATGAATTTTATGATTGTTTGTTCTAGTATCCAACAATTACAAGGGGAGAAGAGAAAAGATGAAAAGTCCCAAGAAATCTACATGGCGGAGAAGCAAGCAGAAAACGATGAAAAGCATGAGCTTCCAGAATCCGCTCTGTTCCAACCCATTCAAGAGAAACCTAGAAAGAAGGTTGAACCTTCTAAGGAAATGCTGGCTGCCATGAAGGTGCTGAACGACAGCCTTAAAAAATCACCTAGCAAGAATATCTCTCATCAGATGAAGAATGCCATCAACATTATCCAACAAGAATGGTTCAAGATCTCTAGCACAGTAAATGCCAATCCTTTAGAAGTAGAGGATTATCTAGATTGTTTTGAAGAATGTTCCAGTACTTTGTTGGAGTACATTGTCAATATGACTGACTCCAGTGGAAATACTGCAATGCATTACGCAGTTTCCCATGGAAACTTTGATGTTGTGTCCATCCTTTTAGATTCTAAAGTTTGCGATATTAATAAAGCAAATGTAGCTGGTTATACAGCTGTGATGTTAGCAGCACTTGCAGAGGTCAGGAATTCCACTCATGCATCCGTGGCAAATAGATTGTTCCAGCTGGCTGATGTGAACATTCGAGCAAAATTGGTAAGTGTCTTATAAATCTGTTATTCTATATAAGAAGCAGTTAATAAAACATTTGCATATTTTTCAGCATGGCCAAACTGCCTTGATGCTGGCAGTATCTCATGGCCGCAAAGACATGACTCAACTGCTTCTGGATGCTGGAGCGGCAGTTAACATTCAAGACGAGGATGGTAGTACAGCTTTAATGTGCGCTGCAGAACACGGACACACGGATATTGTGCGATTGTTACTTGCACACCCAGACTGTGATCCATCAATCGTCGATATAGACGGCAGTTCCGCTCTGAAAATTGCGTTAGAGGCTGGCAATCGGGACATCGGCGTGTTACTGTACGCCCACGAACGCGTGAACAGAGGAACAAGTCCTTATTCGTCAATGAGACGAAGCAGAAGAGGATCCAAACCAACAACGCCTACTGGACCGTCTCCTTCGGCTCCGGTTAGCCCCGCTCCGTCCCGTAGAATTCATTCATCGACCATTTCACTGAACTCCTCCAAATATTCTGCCAAGTAACTCGCAAACGTTGGAAGACATTCATTGACACTTAACAATACCAGCAGTTTATAGACAACTGGAATTACAAACGTATCACATGACCAAGCAATAATAACAATCGGCGTCCCGTGTTTCCTATATTTATTGCTAACGGTGTTTTAGTCTGTATCGTCGATTACAATACTTTAAGGTTTAACTATTGCATAAACGATCATATTCTTGCCTAACGGTTCATTAGCCCTCAACACAAGCGTTTTTAATTTAAGGTGACCAATTAACTGCTCAACTTTGTATACAATTATTCGAGAGAAGTTTGAACGTGTCGTTTTGCAATGTCAGTCCATGGAATGGATACGCACGGAACTCGTGTAAACTGAAACTTCTTTCTAGGTGCTATCAGAGTAATGACCTTTGTTGTTGATAGATTTTAATGAGAATATCAATAGCGTGGAGCTTCGGTGATGGAACGGACACATTCAAAATTTGATTCTTAACTCTAGAAACTGTGTGTGAAAGTACAAAAAAAATTTCTTATATAGAAAAAGTCACAGTCCGAGAATCAAGTAACGTCTTCCAACATCATCCTGTGGCATTAAACATTCCAAAGTGAATCGTCAACAATCCGAATTTCTGATCGCAGAAATGTTTTCTTACATTTTTATGGCAAAGCATTCGAGTTTCAGGCCTAATTTCCGTTAAGTCCTGGGGATCAAACTGTCGGTAGAATAATTGTGTACTAATATACATAGAAAGACATAATTACATGTAACGACTACATGGTGCACAAAACACGACGTTCGCAACTCATGTTGAATTTATATACGAGAAAACATTCTTAGAACTTATCGATCGTCGTTCGATGTTGAAGTAGAAATGTTTATAGATGTGAAAGTATAAATAAATATTATATATCCGTGGATCACGATGTAAAATATCGAAGGACATGCGAGGGAAAAATAGAACAACTAAGTTTTAATACTTGTTGAAATTTGTTCAGGGTACGAGTTTTATATATGTAATAGAATCACGGAAATGTAATTTCTTTTCATTCCTCGTTTATGCGTGTCACCTTCGTTCTAGGAATTGGTATGTGTAAAAAGAATTTTTAACGTTGAACGTTTCTTATAGGGTTGTGAATATCTAGACGTAACGAACGTATTTAAGTTCAACATCAAAGATTTAGGTTAACATTGTAATGAGTATTCCTATCATTAAGAATCTATATTAATGTTAAGTGGCGAATTATATATGTATATATATATACATATATATATATATGTATATCAAAAATAGCACTGAATCAAGTAAGAATAGAATTGTAGGGAACTAGAAAGTAGAGAACTACTTTTCATTGTTTGTGCCTTTATATTTAACATATTGTAATTGATAATAAACTCGAGGAAAAACTATATAAATTGATTGTAATTTATGAAGAGTCAATGTAAACAATATATAACAAATCAGTCAGATTTCACCTTCCTGGTATATAATTACACAAATTCCTTGACCTATGATAAATTTTATCATAATGAATGAATCAATGTTTATGATAAAATAATGAATATTCTTCTGTACCTCAAAATTAGTCAAAATGATAGAATAAATTATATTTCTCTTTCCTTTGTAATGTAAGTCTTTACCCAGCCTGCATTAATAAATTATTAACAAAAAACAACCAATTTTGCAACTATAAATTGTTAAAGTATCATGCAACACTTACTCTGTATGTCGAAGCCAAGTTTTTTTTCGTAAGAATTATTTCATTCTTGATTGTTCTGAAACATTATCATGAAAAATTATGAATATTATCTGCGATATTCATTTAATTATAAATAATATGGTTATATTGATTTTAGTTAAAAATAGTGTAAGTAATTCATACCTAATAACGGAGTAAGACGTGTCGTAGCACGTTTAAAATTTGAACGGCAATGCTGAAGAAAAGCTCATGGTTGGCAACCCTGGCTACACATCATACGTGACGTGAACGTACTGCTGTTCGTCCGTTCTCAGATTACTTCATTGACAGTTCTTTCTGCAAGGTTTGTAATTATGTTTTGTTTTAATTTATGCATAAAAAACAATTTGTTTAGTCATTAAAGTAAATTACATAAATTTGTTATAAATGACAAATAATATAACAAAATATTATGTTACGTATTCCATTTTAGGATTCAGATTAATCCATCTTTGTTATGACTTTTCTGCTCAAATTTATCCATATTTTACACATTTATTAGAATACGTTCTACAGTTACAGAATAATAAAAAAAGAATTTTCCATGAATATTGTAACAGAAAAAATTTTTGTACTTGGAATGTCATTTTGTTAGTTTCCTTTTTACATTTTGTTAAGATATTTCATATTTATATTATTACTCTTTTCATTGCAGGGGTGTTTTAAATAACCGTCAAAATTGAGAATAAAATGCGCAGATCTCATACAAGTAAGTTAACCAATATGAAAATATTACTTTTATTGTGATGAAATGTCATCATAATATGACATATTTAAATTTTTGCAACAGGTTATGCCTATGAGCCATTACCATCAACATCAACGTCAACATCAAATCACAATGGTTTGGAAGATGAAAATGAAAGGATGACAGATCATTTAAAAGATAAGATCCATGCCCTAAAGTCATTATCAATAGATATTGGAAATGAAGTGCAATACCAAGAGAAAATGCTTCGTGGAATGGTAACATAATTAATGGCTGAATCATACAGTATATTGTACGAATTACATTTCACAAATATATTAAAAATACTTTTCTATTATCACAGGATGAAGATTTTGAAAGAACAAGTGGTTCCTTAATGGGATCTGTTTCACGTGTATTACGGTTGTCTAAAGGAAGCCACCATTATTATATTTTATATTTATTCTTATTCTCTATAGTTGTCTTTTTCCTGCTATGGATAATATTGAAATTTTTCAACTAAAAATGGTTTATGGGTGAAACACAATACGACAAGAAAGATCATTCCTACATTATTATTATATGTATACACATGCATAACATTCAATTATGACATGCAATTCTTGTATAAAGATCAAGAATATTTTTAATTTATTTATAAACTGTACAGTTTAAAATGTTATTGGGTTTTATACATACAATATTCTTTGCATACGCGCTATACTTAAATGTACATAAAGTAATGTAATTACAAAAACATGCTAAGCATGTATTTTGTGTGTAGAGATGCACATGTGTACAGGTATATATACGTAAATATATTTTAATTAATGTAAATTTTAAAACTTTCAAATCTTTATTGTCATGTACTGGCATCATGTTTGAATGTTGGCGGCATTGACTGTATGTATACGTTAACCTAGCATAACGTAATGACGTTGAGTTCACGTGTAAAGTAATTGCACGTGGTACGAAGAAAAAGTTTTAAATACCGACTGAAATTCAAAAGGCACTAAAATGAAAGTGAAAAATTTAAGGGTAAATCCTTTTAGCCGTGTACAAGAAGAAAGTGATGAAGCAATTCCGAGTACATCTGGAAACACCAAATCGTCAGAGGTTAGCTTACCATCTGACAGCAACTTTAATCACATAAAATGTAAAGCAGTACGATATAAAAAGTCTCAAAAGTTACTGCAAGCGAAAGCAAAGGCCAAGAAAGAGGCAAAGAAAAAAAGAATTGAAGAAGGGGCACCAAAACAGGTACCACACACTATTGAAAGTTTAAGGGAGAAAGATGAAACTACGATTATTGGAAATCTTGATGATGAGGAAAATCAAGAACTTAAACTTGATTTTGAGCATGATGAATTTGCATCGTATTATAAACATTCATATGAACCCAAAGTCTTGATTACTTATTGTGACAATCCAACAAGGAAAACTAGAATCTTCGGCAGAGAAATGACAAGGATGATACCGAATTCCATTTCTTTATACAGGAATAGATCAGGAGTGAAAAAAATGGTGAAAAGTGCTATTGCTAGAAATTTCACTGACATTGTTGTTATTAATGAAGATCAATGCAAACCAAGTATCCTTTTCATACTTTTAAGATCATTTTTAATGTTTTATTATATTTAACTATTCACTGTATCAGTTTATTATTTTTCTTATAAAATATCTCAGATGGTATGTTAGTCATTCATTTACCAAATGGACCAACAGCATACTTTAAACTCAGTAATGTTAAAATAACACCAGAATTAAGACGTAGTCACAAGGAGATTACAGAGCATAGGCCAGAAGTTATTTTAAATAATTTTACCACTCGCTTGGGTTACACAATTGGTAGAATGTTAGGAGCCTTATTTCATTATCAACCAGAGTTTAAAGGCAGAAGGGTTGTCACATTTCACAATCAAAGAGATTATATATTCTTTAGGCATCATAGGTAAAGTTTATAATCTACAAACATATTGGAACAAGTGGTAATAATGTTGTAATCACTATTAGGATCTGAGAATATGATATGTGTATATTTTTGTAGGTATCAGTTTGATTTACAGAAGGGAAAAGCTAAATTAAGAGAGTTGGGACCAAGGTTTACTCTAAAACTGAGATCTTTGCAACATGGAACTTTTGATAGCAAGTATGGAGAATATGAATGGCTTATACAAGGTAGAAGACATGATATGGAAACTAGTAGAAGAAAGTTCTTCTTATGAGCTTCATTATTTAGTATAAATACATTAAAGAATGTGTGCTTTATTATATTAAATAGTCAATAAAGTTTTTATAAGAAATATAAAAATTCTGTTTTATTAAACTCTTATGAATATTAACTTATAACAAAAATATTAGAATTTCTTTTGTAATATAAATTAACAAAGCTTACAAATTTCTACCTTCAATTATTTTTGGAGGTATACGTTTGCTGCTTTTAGATTTATATTTCTCATAAAGTACATTGGTCCTTTTCATAACATAAACAGCAGCATGTAGACCACCTATATTTACACCTAGCATTTTTGTTACCCAAAACATGTCTCCAGCTGTTTGCAAAGCCTGCTTAAAAAAGATATTTATATGATCTTGAATTAAAATATTAATTTTTGTATTCTAAAAACATACCATATTAAAACTGCGTCTGTCGTAAGTAAGCAAAACTGTTCGACCTGTAGATGTCTTCAGGATTCGTCCTAATTCTATCAAAAATTGTTTATAAAGTATTCTGTTATCTACCATTCGTCCACTTCTTTTTCCAAATGGCTGTAACAAGTACTGGCATGAATTAAATAATATACTAACAATATTTTTTACATGACAATATAATTACCATATCTGAGACAACAATATCAACATAACAATCCTTAAGTGGTAATTGTGATACACTCCAATTTATTAAATCAATTTTACATCTAGAGGCAGATGCATCAATATTAGACCTTGTTCTAGTTACAGCTTTTATATGATTGTCACCACCAATAACATAAGACTGAGAGTAAACTAAAGCAGCCTAAAACATTTAGAATCAGCTTTTGTTATTATTAGATTATATGTAGAGAGAAATGAAACAAAAATTTGTCTATCAACCTCTATTGGAATAGATCCACCACCACACATTGGGTCAATTATTATATCTCCTGTTTTAGGTTGAGCTAATTGTAGTAAGTTATAACATACAGTTGCCCTAAGAGTAGTTGGTCCAAAACACATAATATTTCTACGATGCTTAGATTCATGAGTAACGCGTAAATGTGTTACCAGTTCATCTAGAAATAATGTAGTATACTATATACCTTGGTGTACAACTGATTTTGCAATCTTACTTACTGTCAGTTAATTTGCAAACAACTTCTAAATAATATGTAGATAAATCCACAAGCCAACAATATTTATCTTGTAATTCTCCTCCAATTGCTCTAGCAACATCTGCCGATTCAAATGAGTGATTACCACTTCTTTCACATGTTACTCTGTATCTGAGAATTTCATTTTCTTTAGCTTCAGATGGATCTTGACCTCTTTTTCTACCTTTATGTGTTGCGACAGAGGTAACTGTATTTGAAAGTTTGCGGTCTTTTTCTGCTATATTATACTCTTCAATAGTGGGATATATTTTCCCTTGGAAACTAGTAATAGATTTCCAAGCATCTAAGCTTTTTTCTAATTTCATACTATTGTGAACTGAATCTTTAAATAGCTGAAGATCAGCTTCTTTACCAGACCCAGTAAACTCAAATTTTCTTACATCAGCAATTATAAATATATTATCTATTGATCTCATTTGTTGTACCTGTAATTATGAATCTGATCTTAACAAGAATATTTGATGACAAATTTAATATTTAAGTGTATACTATATATAAATATTATCCCTAATCTGTTACAAAGCTTATATTATATAAAATTTTGGTTACTTTACACAAAGTTACATTTCTGTTTCATTCAAGTATCAATAAGATAATAAATTCAAATTGACTACATAGAAATAATAAAAAACTGTCAATACTTGTTCAAATTGATTCCGATATATATTAAAGAAGATTTTTCCGCGCTCCTTAACAATCTGAACATTTTTATTCAATTTTTCTTTGCATTCATCCACCGCTTGCCATTCGAAACCTGAAATTGTAACATTGTATAGGTTACTCCGTAGAACCACGTGCTCGCCTTAATTAAGCTGAAGATGTGCAAGTATTTACCTGTGTCCACAGTCGTCGCTACCGTAAAAACATCATCGTTGATTAACGATTCACTGAACAACTTTTGTAAATCCGACTCATTGTTCGCGTCCATTTCAAAATTTGATGCTTTTACATGTAAATTATTTTCAGCTTCCCTCGAACACGTGATTATGCACGTGACTAATGTCAAACTTACATTCCACGTGTCCGCAGACTACATCCAAGGATACTCAATGGAAACAAGGTAAACAATATACAAAAATATACACAAACACCTTAAGCCATTCTTCGAACATTATACCATTAACAGCTTTAATCAATTAAGCGAGGTATTCGACTTTCATAAAGTCATACATCAAAACATCATTAATTTGTTTACCTTCTCCTAGTATTCTATAACGAAAAACCACAAATTACATTTCACTTCTTTATGTTTTGCACCATAAAAATCCATAAGAAATAGTTCCAACAAAGAGACGTGTACAAAACAATATTACAGTTTTACCCTACATCCGTGTACAAATTTAAACTTCTTATACCTTAATGATTTATAAATCATTCCGAAAAGCCCCTCTTCGATCCTCCCGATCAAAATATCTCGTAATTCCCCCAAGAAGAATCGATTTAATTATCGATTTCCGAGTTCAAGCGAGCGAATAACCTTTGAAAGCGTCGCACAGGAAACGGTAAATAGTTCGAAGAGTGCTTAATCCGCGAAACTATTCATTAGAATAGTCAGGCGATCCGGGAATGCGGAAAAAGATAGCCGCCGCTCGAATTCGCGAGTGAAAGGCAACAAAAATCGCGCGTTCGCGGGACTCTGTTTTTGTGCAAAATAAAGAACACCTCTTCCGCGCTCATGTCCTCCTGATACAAAATGTCAATTTTGTTCAACAGTTTACAAAGTTTCTAACTTTTGCGAAATGTAACAACAAACGATGGCCAAACGCATCGCGCGGAGCCATTTTGCGGAGGGGGTGAGCGGGTTCACGGGGGTTTTGCAACGATAATGCACTATATATACGTACATCTCAGCGTTTATAGCGATGTAACGAAATTGAACACGCGATACAACGGCGTGTACGTCGCCGTTTCACGTTTTATCGAGCTGTCGTCGGCTGGAGGAGCATTCACCGATAAAAGAGCATTCTTTCTCTCTCGCATTCCAATTTATTCGATTGTCGTGGAATAACGTTAATTTAGTTAATTGCAACGTTTTTTTTATATCGCAGTGAAAAATCTAATCGTTTATCGAGAAAATGGAGTATACTGAGGACAATTGACGTAAATGAGCATTCGCGGTTACATTTGTTAATTGGAAGTGTGTATCCTTTGTCAAGTATTCAATTAATGTGTATTTACATATTTTTGATAATGAGATATTTTTTGTAAAAATTGTTCGTTGAGGGTTATTTATGATTGAATATAAATAACTCGGAAAAGATACTATTGATTCTTTATGGTATTTTGGTTATGTGGATGCTGATTAAATTAGATATTTATTAATAAACGGATAAATGTAACGGATAAGTGACGTAATATTGGAATTCACTCGTACCAAATATGGAACGGTAAAACAATTAGTAACAAATATTTCATCGAAATATGATTTATTTTCATGCATGCCAACTTTAGCTATAGTAAATAAATAATTGGTAGTCGAGGAGTGAAGAGAAGGTTAATAATATGGAATTTTAAAATATAGATTGCAAATTCCACGTTTCACGATGTTTCAGCGCGGCCGGCTTTATCAATATTTATCTTCTATTTGGCTTCGGAGCGCAGATAGTAGTTCCTTATCGACAAAGCGTAGATTTGTATACTCGGCTCGATTCGGTTTAGTTTTGAAAATTATTAAATCCAATTGAAAACGGTAGACCAAACTCGGAACGGATCATTGAATTATTAAGCGGCCGACGATTGAACGACCAAACGTTTCCTTCGGAAACCGCAACTGGTATTACAGAAAACTACTTACGGAGACTCAATTCTCGAGACGTTCATGAATATTCACCGGTGAACGTGAGTTGACGTTTGTAGTTGTCCTTAATTCAATTTACCCCGCGGATATTTGGAAAAAGTCATTTATTTTAGGAGTGAAACTGACACCGTGGCTTGCGAACGAACAGATACGACGTATCCTGCTCGAAAGAATATAAAAAGAGAGTATCAACGAAGAATTTGATCTTAGGATCGTTTCAGTAATACAATAATTCATACGACAGTAATTAATGTAGTTCTTTTTCTAACCCACAGTAAAGAATCGCTGTAAATCGCTGAAAAAATTTATTTAATGAGTACCTTTTCTGAATCTTGGTTTGATAAAAGTCATTAAATTAGAATAGAGGAGAGATATAAATAAACGAGGTAACGAAATTATAAGCGACATTTCCTTTTCGTATGGCTATCCAATATTTTCGCAACGCTTCCGGTCTTTTGCTTCCACTAATTCATTGAATCATTAAAACTTCCTTTGTCTTATCGATCTATCATGGTAATCCTTATTTTGCATCGTTTAATATTATTAATAGACACACGTTTTTCGCTAATTATCATCGATATAATCTATACGCTGGAAGGCTGGTAATTATATTTATAAACCGATGATATCGCAGATGCACGGCGGATAAGCTGTGCACACATTGCGTCTCATTAGGTAGCATCAGCGACTCCATAATCTCGCGCGTTTGTTTTGCTGCTTTTTCTTTAATTATGATTTTGAAGCCCCGCGAAAAAGACAGCTACTTACTCGCCCGTCGGGCTCCACTCATTATTAAACTAGTAGATGTAAAATGTCACCCCGCTGACGTTTAAATATTGAATTTCCAATTAGCAGGTAAATTTCAATGTTTAACGCGGTGGGTTACTATTGATTTCGGATAAAATACATCCTAACATCTGACAGTATAAATTCCGAATACAATGATGATTACGAGATTGCGAACTTAATACAATAAATGGATTATACGAGAAGGCAAAATATAAAATTGAAATTTTGATGAACGTTGATCTCAATAACCGACGAGTGAATTGGTGAATGAATTTTGGACAGCTTGAACTTTTATGTCATTAATTACTAATTTAAAAATAGAATAACGAGTGTACTATGCTTTAATGAGTTGCCCAGTAATTTGCTGTTTAAATATTTAGTCACTACATTAATCCATCGTAAACGCTATAGATATAAAAACGCGGCGATGTAATTGAAAAGTAAATATATTTAAAAGTTTCGTTACGAAGTTTAAAGCTACGAGCGAAAAACATCTGCTAAAACTGCATTTTCTTAAATATATCCACCATGAATGTTATATAATTACATCCTGAAAAATTGAACAAACAAATTCCAACCAAAAGAAGATCAGTCACTCAAACGTCTCGAACCTTGCTTGATTATTGATCCCCTGAATAATGAAATCTCTTATTTCCACTCAGTTAACCAAAAAAGAAGAGATTTCTCCGATCTCACCGAATTCAACGCGAAATTTCATTGACTCTTCGTTCCGAACGATTCTATTCGTAATCGGTATTTATAATCTTCAATTGCCAAACAGTAGCAAACAGCCGGAGACTTTTCCCATTTGAAACGGATGCGCCGAGAATGCCTGATCCAGGCTGCTCGGAAGAATCGGTCGATCCGGGTCGCACGCGCATAAATATGTAATTTCCTGTTATTCATAGACAATCGTCTGGTATCCTGGATTAAAACCGATCATTAGAATGTTAGGGGGCGTGAGATGAAGGGCGAGCGGGGGAGGCCCCATCGCGAAAGGTGGAAAAGCTCGCGGACGCGTCTGCATTCAGCCCTGGGTCATTGCAGGTCGAAAGTTCGCCGGGCCATACGTCTCTATACATAGATCCATCCGATCCACCCTTCTAACCACCCCTCAGCCGCCTGTTTCTCTCTTTCTCGCGCATCTTGTCCCGCGGACTGACAGCTGAAGCCAGGAATGACTGAAATATTCATCGGCACAAGGCGAACGAGTCGCGACCGAACGTCGATCTGTCAACCGGCTTTGACTATATAAATATGGACTGCCGGCGGAGCTGGCTGCGCCGAGGATATAGTTTTACGCCGGTGGAGAACGCCGGGGAGAAAAAAAAGGAAACGTGTTTTCAACATCTCCGGCGAGCCGACGGAAGCGCAATTTATTGAAAGCCCGCGGAAAATACCGGAAAATCTGGTCTGAAACCGGGGTTTGGAGAATCTTCATTTCTCTGAGTGGTTTGTTCGGCTTCAAGAGATTTTACTTTTGGCGGAATTTTGGGGCTTTTTGATGGTGGCTGAACGCTGCGCTTTGTAGAGGCGTTAGGTTGTAGATTTCGAAACGGTTAGAGGTTTTTAAGCGGATAGTAATTGTATTAGTATTGTCAGATTTGTAAGTTTTTTACCTTTAGCTTTTAGTATTCCGACTTCTGTGGTGGGAATTATATTTAGAGCTCGCGATGAATATTTGAAGAGATGCATTTCTCGAGTAGTCAATTTACGATATTGTTCTACTTTCCTCTGTATCTTTATTTGAAACGGAGCACGGGTACGATAACGCTTCTCTCAAAATCCAGTGAAGCGTGTCACGAGCATTTTAGGCGGGATAAAGGCTATCGTGATACGATGCTTTGTGTTTCAGGATACGTCAGCGGGAGTATTATCGAGGGATTACATTTCGACGAGTGTCACGGAAGGGTAGATTATTATGATTGTCAAGAAATTTAAGGTGATGCGTGAAAAAGGAAAGAAATTCAACAGTGTTATATGATAGATTAGCATTTAGTATCATATTTATATTCTTATCAACTTTCGTAATTAGTTTCTTCAATGCATATACGATAATATACTTTTATTGCAATGCGTATGCAAACCATCATTACCACTAATTAATCACACCAAAGAGCCTTTCTTACAGTCGAATATTACATGACACAATCTCAATTAAAAAATCTACGTAAAAGTACCTAGCAAGTCGAAATCTAAAAATATTTTATTAATGCAATAGTTTTGATGCTTTTTTATAATAAAGAAGAAGAATTCTCAACTGTAAGTAAAAACGAAACAAGTGTCTTTATACACGTTATAATCAAAAACAGATGTTAGAATAACAAATATACCTAAAAAACATCCAGATAAAACTAATTTCTGTAACGTTAACAACTAACACTGAAACTACCGAGTTAAACTGACTTTCTAAAATTTCTCTATAGAAACTTTAAAAGTGCATCTATCGAGGCTTCAATCGATCTACAATTCAGTTTGCGTATTACTAAATCAGTTTCCTTAATAACCTCCCAGAGAAACACCTCTTATCCTTCTAACCCTTTGCACTCAGAAGTCCTTCACTAAAAATATTCAACAGTTCCAATGAGTTATAGATGACATCCTTCGAAATGAATTGAACGAGGGAATATACATAGGTTAAGCAACAAAGTTATTTTAATATTTCACAAATTCACCGATTACAAGAAGCTTAACCCTCGAATTATCGAGCAGTTACTACGATTCATACGTACTCCCTACAAAAATTATAACAATAAATGATTTTCGGTTTCTCTAATTATAGTATTCAAGTGAAACTATCTATTTTCAAAATCATTACGACTATTCGATGCTTCTAAGATATTAATAATTCCGAAACAAACAAATTCAAACCAGTCTAAATGACTTAATATGTAATTCCTATAAAAATTGTAACAGTAGATTATTTTCAGTTTCTTTAGACATTTATTATAGTACTCTAGTGAAACTATTTATTTTCAAAATCATTTCGAATACTCAATGCTCCGAAGATATCAATAATTGCTAAACAAAAAAATTGAAACCAGTCATTTTGACGTGTACAGTAGTTCTAGTGTTAATATTCCATATAAGACTTTATTTTGGTATATCGAATCAACTGAGAGTCACCTCTCAAATGCAAAGGGTTAATAATCGCAAAAAGAAAACATCAGGAAAGAGTGATTCTGACCCGTCAGATAGTTTCACCGTTAAACAGTATCATCCAAGGGTGAAACGCGTGCACGTAATATATCGGGGGTCGCGGCGCATACGTTTAGCGCGACTTCGACGGTTGTTTGTCGTCCACGCACAATAAAAGGGCAGCGGAAGGAGGGACGCGCCGGCTAACTAGACGGCGAATTAAGCCGGCACTCCGAAATGCTTTTAAAATTTAAATAATGCATCGTTGCCTGACCCGTCTCTCGCGCCGCCGGAATTTCCCCCACGTCCCGCCGTTTCCACCTGTCGACCCTCGTTGCCTCGACTTTTTGGCAGTTTTTGAGAAACGCCGGACGTCGGTACCAGTTACCCGTTAACCATCGACGCCCAACGAAACGTCACGGCCCCCGACGTCCGTGGCCCGACGATCAGCCGGAAACTTCTTCTTCTTCTCGTCTCGCGCGGATTCGCGGCCGAGACGCCACTCGGAAATATATATATTATATAGATATATATATATATATCGCGCTCATCCAAGATATAAAAACCGGATTTCCAGCCGGGCCATTTCCGGTAATTAACGTTGAATCTTTTATGAGCCATCGCTAACCCGCCACCTCGCCCCGTCGATCGCGCGGCTGCCCGTTTCGGTCCCGTGAAATCTGATAAACGATTCATCGAACGACGATGATGCTCGCTGTTCGACGCCGGAAACATTGGGAATATTGGAGAAACCGATTAGGGTATCCTTTGTTTGTTCGTTAAACGTGGAAATCGAGTTTATTCGAGTTTGAATTGTTTTTATCGATTTTTCATTGGTTGAGAGTATTAGGAATGCAATTTATAGATAAGGGATTACGGAGTTTTATGGAAATGAACATTGTGAAATGGTTTGGACGAGTTTTTTAGTTGAATTTCATTTCGTTTAGAGTGTATTTCGAAACTGCCTTTACAGATATCTGGGTTTCTTGTCGATTAACGCTGAAATATTGACGTCTACAATTGGTAGGTATAGAATTCACAATAATGATACACGTAGAAGCTGTCATTTCCATAAGTTAGGGAAACTGGTATTATATTCGTTGAGAACAACATGATTGAACTCTAAAATGGAGGGTTTAAAGGACTCGGATTGTGGAAAAGGGATATAGGATGAGAATAAGGTTGATGGGTTCGCAAGGACAGGGAAATTCTAAGGACTGATTTACGACTGGATCTGAAAATACTGTTTACAGTCGATGATTGTGGAATCGAAATGAAATTTAATACAAAATGTTACCGTATAAGAATAACATTCAATTGCACATCTTTATCTAACACGTTTCGTTCCACGAAAATGTCGGTTATACTTTACTTACACACTGTATTGATTTTTAAAATAAAACATTAAGTTACATTCAAGTGTTCGGCAATTCTCATATATTTTGATACTGTTTCTTTGTTTTCGGTGCTTTAAAAATATTTCCTTACAAAAATTCGTAACATATGCACACGTGGCACTGAACGTTAACATTCACAAAAATTAACAATCGCTATTCGAACGAAGTTAACTTTCACAGCTTTAGTTTTCAATCTCCGCTTCGTTTAAAGGTACTCCGCTATTATCCGTCGGCTGACGTACAATTCTCCAGCGGTTCCGCATAAACTTGAGGCTTCCAGTAAATAAGTCAGCAAACGGGAGACGAGAAGTGTACGGGATAAATGATAAACGTCCGTTGTACAATTAAAACGCGAGTATCGGTCGACGGAGCAACGGATTCAAGCAAGGATTAGTACTCGACGATAGCGAAGGGAAGTCAAGTGCGCGGTTATAATTTCAAAGGAATACATTTCATTCGATTGAAGACGTCAGAAGGGAGTGGTCGAGTATCGCGGATGAAATTCAATAAACCCCCGGGATTGTAAAAGGTGGACCGGCCTTCTTTCTCCTTTCTCCCCTTCTGTCTCTTTCCCGCTCCCTCCGGCGGGCGGCCCGGTTTTGTTTTATTTAAACGCCGCTCTGCCGCCGGGACCGCCAATCAAAGGCAATTTATTTTTGACACAAATGCCCGGAAACTCTATCGATTCCTCCCGGTGTATTTTCCCACACGCAAATCTATGCAGTATTCGGCGTCTTTCCGCGATAGCGCAAATGCACGTACTATAATTACCGTGGCCCGTGAACGGCGGAAATAACGATCGCAATAGTGACAATAAAAGTAATGGTAACGCATACGTACGGTTGGGATTGAAGGGAGGCACATGATAACAACGGAACTGCGGTGTTTAATGATTGTATTACAGTGCGCACGGTAATATTGCGATTACAGACAACGTGAATAATGATATAGCGTACGTTATTTGTTAACTGTATGTTTATTCAAATGTATTATAAACATGTTATACGTAATATGATATTAAGTAATTTACAATAATATTGTTAAATACATAGCATTAACTGTTTTACACTACGAATATCAGTGAACCGAAGTATACAATTTTACGTAACAATAACACGATATTTCTGATTCTATACAGCACATTTGCAATTTCCATTATTTTACGTTTATATAATCTTCCTTTCCTATGCGTCTTCCGTTGTACATATACGTAGGTTTCTTCGTTATAATAATCTATCGTATACAATTAAGTCACAGTCGTAGAACAGGTAGCCGATGAATGCGTTGGCAGGAAGGAACTAAAGATTCCCAGATCTCGAGGTAACAGGTACAGTTAGCGGTGAAATCGGTTGAGGCTCTGCTCTTTCGTGATTATGATTATTGCCCGAAAGCCGATATCGTAAGCGAGGCTTTCTGAGCAACAATCAAAAGCATAAAGAGCGTTTGCGGTGAGCACGGTGACTTCCGAGGAGACGAGAGGTGGGGATTCCCTTGGCTTCCTGTAAAACAGAGAACAATCATTATAAATCATCGTTTAATTAAGAATCGCGGTCGGCCGTTGTTCTAATAAATAGTACTTAAAATCACATTGGAATCCCGGATCCAGCCGTGTAACGAAAGCAATTTTATTTTAATGGGAACTCCACGCGGAGGAGAGAATGGCGGAGGTCAGGACTGCCTCGCGCTCGTCAATCTTCTGGGAAACATGATTGAGATGAATGGGCTCGGCCGGCCTATCAGATCATAATTTTATTACACGGATATCGAACATGTGCTGCTGCGGGATTAGCCAACAAAAGGATTTCCTCGAGCCCTGTGGAACAGAAGAAGACTTAACGGTTATTAAAACAGCCTGAAAGCCTTTCGATTCGGTGCTGTACTTCGTTAAATCCACCGTGACTTGTAATTCCACAAAGAATATCGTTCCACAGAATCGTCTTGCGCTCCACAGCAAGAGCGAACGTTTGATGCGCCGGTTACAGCCGCCTGAAAATCCTTCTAATTTGAAATTGTAATTTCCATTAAGGTATTTCATGAGTTGTAATTCCGCGGAGAATGATAATAAGGAAGAACTCCCTCGCGCTCCGCGGGAAGGAAGTTCCGATTGTTGTTAACAATCCTCGGACGTCCTTTAACGTCAAACTTTACTTTCCTTAACCATTTTATGATATACAGTACCATTAACAATTGTAATAAGGATAATCTTGTATTCCACACGAGCAGGAAATGCTGATGGGTATCAAGGAACGTTCCAAGGCTCGTATTATTTACAATTTAAATTAGAGCTGTCCTTGTGTAATATTACGTAACGCAAGAAAATGTTTATACGAAGGATCGGGGAATTCGTGTAACAGGATTTTTCAATATTAATCCGTTCACAGAAACTAACCGTCAAATCGGAAATGGAGTTTCTTCTTTACCGGCGGCGTCGCTGATTCCAATCGGATGGCGGGAATTTAAATATGGCGCCAAGGTAAAGGATGTAACGACACTGTACAGTATTCTAACTTGACGAGCTTTCGTGGACTGTAACATTGAATCTCGATAAGTACAATGAATATAAATTCTAATACAGGAAACTGAACTACGGTTTTCATAGAAGTTCGAACCACGATCTACACACGAATACTAACAAACTGAACTCATGCACTAATCGAGCAAACAGCTAATTACCATGCACACTGCTAGTCAAACCATACTCACTCAATGAACTATAACGGATCCCTTCACAAAGCAATACATTATCTATCTCAAACACCCACAACCAATTACAGAAAGTAAAATACGAAAGCTTCTACAATCCCAACCCCATCGACGACGAAGCAAAAGGAGACATCCCATTAAACAAACAAGCCAACTATCCCAACGTCCCAGTCTTACGATCATCACCGAGAGACCTGAACTCTAAAACCCAAAGTGACTGCAATTCCGCGAAGCACAAAAGACGATCAACGAAAGCACGAGTGGTACGAAAGAGCATAGGTAAGCAGGCAAAGCGAACGGAGCGGCGGGCGAAATAGAGCAAACACAGCGAAGACCGCACCGAGTCTCACGAAAGAAGCTAACTAGAGCTGACGGCTAGACGTTACCAGAGGTCCAGCGGGTCTGCCGAATGCGCGGTCCTCGTGGCTGGCTGAAGGAACCGGAAGCGGAAGCGTTGGACCACGACCGCCGGTGGCTCGGACTCGAATGACGTAACTTCGAAACCGACAGAAGGGTTGCAGGTGCAAAAAGGGTAGGGGTTGTATCGCCGTCGGCCGTGGTGGGGGCACACGTGGCTCCTGCGCAATACAGAGTCCTGGAAATGGTAGGGAGGAACCGGGATGAAACGGGGGCGGGGGAGGCCGGACGGGTGGTTCAAAATCGCGACGAGCCGTCTCATTGCTCGACGTCCATTAGATATTCTCGATCTTTGTAATTTGACAATTAGCCGACGTCAGTCGGCGGAGCACCGTCACTCAGCCAAATGGCTGATGCAGCGACGCAAACTCCGGGGGTCGATGCACCGGCCGGGATCATTTATTTTATTAATTAGGCGACACCGTCGCTTCCGCGGGATACCTGACAACCCGAAACTGAATTCCGGCATCCTCGCCGCTGCCCCCGGATTACGCTCGCCGCGATTGATCCCATTATCCTGTGTACACCGCTTCCGTCAAGCCTTCATATCTTCTGCCAAATGTATCCTCTTCCTGGCTTTTTTCCCTGCTATCCGGCGAGAAGGTTTTATCGAGCCGGGAAATTTAAGATGGACGGGTGATTGGATTAAGCCTGGTAATTGGATTGAGTTACAGGTAAGTTTCGTTATTTTAACGTGGCGCCGGGTATTTTCGGCGGAGAATCGCGGTCGCTTCGTCCGTTTGCATGCTTAATTGTCACGTCTTGCCTTTTTTTTGGAGATTTTAGAACGTGCTTCGAGGTGGAATGGTTTTTATGGTGGACTTATTTTTCAGTAGTTTTTTCGTAAAGTAGAATTGACGGAGACTGACTTTGTCAGTGATGGAGTATGAAATCTATTATTTTGACGACTTCGGTGGATATTGAGTTAAGGCACTGCGATTTGAAAATTTGATTAATTTATTAGGAGACTGAATTATGATGCTTGCTCTATGTCCGTGTTTACTCCAAAAGTTAATGATTGATAATAGAAAATTACTTAGTTTAAATTTAATAAAGTCAAATAACGCTTAGTTTTGTTAAATTCAGTTTCAAATTTTTGTCACGAGTCTCACGCGATATTGTAGGACAGGCTAATAAATTTTATTTTTATAAAACTTACGTCTTCTTATATATAGGAACGTAATTCGGTTCGACAATCTTTTGCTAATGTTACAAACGTTGCGTTAAGATTTTGAAGTTGGATTTCTTAGATTCTTTCTATACAGAGAAAATGAAATAGTATTAGTCGATCGTAAAAGCAAGTCATAGTGTTGCAAACGGTTGCCTCGAAGAACGTCACGATCAAATTGCAAGATTATGATTCACCGTTATCAAAAGAAAGAAAATAACGTTCGCGCGAGTAGGATCGATGCAAACGGCTCTATAACTGATTCTCGTAATTAAATCGGCTATATTATGCATTCTCGAAGCGGGCTCCGTCAATGAGATTAAACTCATTACGCGGAACTCCGCATGAAAATTTTAAGCCAACGAATCAGGCGATTCGCTGACTGAATTTTGATCATTCAAAATCAGACCGAGAACTTTGCGAATTTAATACATCAATTAGCGACGACTTTAGCGGATAATAGGAAACTGTTTGTCTTGTGAAACGGAGAAACATGACAATTATTTTTATACGTACTTAATCATTATTGAAATCTTTCGGGTCAAGCTCTAAACATCAATAGACGTTTGAATTTATATTTTAATTTCTCGATGCTCGAAAATTATCAAATTTAAATTAGCATCATTATCTAATTCCTCGCTAGTGTTGAAAATAGAATTGAAACTATCATTGTTTTAATTACGACGATTGAATTCTCACGAACGGTGACAACAATGTTGTCCGCACAAAGTACGCTTTTGTCTTCCGCGAGACTGCCGATGATATCCGGTGCAACGAAGTAGTAACCAAGCACAGCTCCGAAGATTGCAGAAGATTGCGCGTTTCCTGTGGTAACGAAGCCAATAAGAGCACCGATCCTGGCCTATTCGAGGCCTGGTACCTGTAGCTTCTTCCTTAAATGAATCACGGAATCCTAAGACTCCGGAAGTGCTGGCGGATTCTACTGTTTCTCGGAAGTTTGTTCGGAAACCGAGCAAATTACGCTAATAATTTCCACGCTGTTCCATTTATCGAGTAACAAAGTTTACGACTACGGGAGAGCGCGTTTAAAATTCTTGAATAATGAACATTCTTACGATCTCGACGATCAAATCAGAATATATGTAGAAATTATTCGAGAAATAATCTAAATCTTCTTAATTACAGCAAGAAGCCAGTAAAACTATCATTATATCCTGCATATAGAAAAATATAAACACACGATTTTCCACTCTCATACAGAAGATAATACAAATTTCTTATACAACGTTAAAAATTACTAAGTCCCACCCTTTAAAAATAAAAATTAAATCTTACAATAACAAATAAAATATAAAGCGTTGAATTCTACCATTCAATGATTCATCGTGCGTTTCTCAAAAAATAAATACAAGTTTACAACACAAATCGAGTGCAAAGGGTTCAACCGAAATAACGATGGAAACCGTGTACCTCGGTATAAATTCGAATCCGTTTCGAAATCACATCAATTCCTAACAAATCTAATCTCCAATTACTACACCGTAATTTCAGGACTCCGCGAATCAATATTCAATACACTTAAATTACCTGAATCGATGAGATTACCTCTAAAAATAGAGAAGACGGTCCCGTCCGCGCGGCGTACAAAATGGCGGCGCCTCGCGGCGTCCCCGTTCGGACATGTAAATCCCCGGGGCACGCGTGACACCGCGTGTCGTTATAGTATTGTTCCAGGAAGAGCGCGATGGAACACGGTGCAAGAAAGTGCATTGCCCTGCGGTCCACGGTCGCCGATCTGCGCCAGGATCGTTCCGAGGGGATCGACTGTAGTGGTTCGAGTCTCGATTCCGATACAAGGTCACGCGACGAGGAGCATGAGTAATCCAGCCGTGGTCAACGACATGTTATGCAACACGGCTGTAATAATCCTCTGGTGTCGATTCCCCGCGCTGTCCCCCTCTTCCTTTCTCCTCGTGTCCTTTCCATGGACTACGGAGTGTACACGGTGTTTCTCAATGAACCGTCCTTTTGAATCCAGAATTTTATCCCAGAAGATCGGCCCGCGACGTTTCTTTCCGAAGTATAGTATCCCTGCGTTGAAGGTTGTTAGGATTAATCGAAATAACCCTTTGCACTTGGGAGATTTTTATTGGAAGATCGACACTTTCCGATGGAACATGGACGACACTATTTGAACGAACTGATAAAAACGTGAATTAAAAGACAAAGCTATTTTATATAAATATTTCAGATATTGTTAACCTTTGCAGATGAATGTCGACATTTCGCCGAGATCAAACTTTCATATTTCGAATACTGAGTTGTGAACGAATGATTTGATAACTCAAATAGCAAGGGATCGGTGCATAGTTTCCTTTTTGTCTATTATTTAAGCATCCGATATATAATTTGGCCGAATCTGCTGAAGGTTCTGTGTTTTTCGAAGAATCTTCGTCCGTAAAGGGTTAATGTATAACACTTTGTAATTTTATGTCGAATCAAATAACTGAGAGTCATCTCTCGAGCGCAAAAGGTTAACTGCTATGAGAGTTGTCGCAGATGTTTAGTCGATTTATGAAGAGGATTCTATTAGAGATGCAATGACTCGAGAGTTCCTTTGTCCAGAAGTATTTCGCTGGAAATACTCGATATATTGTAATCAAACGCGATATTTTCTGAAACTAACTTCAAGAGGAATCGCATATAAATCAAGGAATTAAATATCAAACTATAATCTTGCTGTATCAAATCAGGCGACTGGATCTTTAGTGCAAAGGGTGAAGATCAGAAAATTCGATTAGAATTATCCTAGAATCGAGACGAAATGGAAGAGAATCGAATAAAGTGGAACAGAGTAGAATCAGACGAAACTAAGGAAACCTTTAAAACGGTCGCCCGAAATTAAAAAGCATCTCGACCTCCTCTTAATTTATGAAGGGTCACGTAAACCTACTTCTATCGGCCGAATCCTTTATCCCTTCCAACAGCAAAAGTATCAATCATGTTACCCCAAGCCCACACCGATACCCGGCAACACTATCAAACGTTTCTTCCCATGGGCCCGTGAGTTCTCCGTGAATTCCGAGTAAAAAATACTCTCCACATCGCGGATCGGGCTGTTAGAGATCGCCGGCGCCGATAGTCTTATTCAGCCGTAACAGGAAATAGACCGCCGGTCCGGATCGCGGTCAGGGAAAGACGCAGAAATAAATCGGGCGCGATTCTTTCCCGCGTATTCCTCTTTTTAGAGACACGTAATCCGATGTGTGTCGTGCTTTTAGCCGTGTCCCCGCGCTGGGACACGAGTTTTTTTACCCTCGGAAATCCCGCCCAGCCTCGTACACGCTGAGAAACGAGCACGTGCTGGCTCCTACTCGAGGAGGAGAGTCCTCGAGATGTGAATGAGAAAAAAAAAGGTGGAGAGGTAACGGGAGCAAGAGAGAGAGAGAGAAAGAGAGAGCGCGCGAGAGAGAGAGAAGGAAGGAGAGGGTAATATTCACGAGCCGCTCTGGGCAAATCTGCTCTCCATCGAAAGCATCGACGACGATTCGAGGCCTGATAGAATTGGGATCCTTGAACAAATACCTCAAGTTCCGAACGAACCCGCCCCGGCAAACCGTATCTAATAGAATCGAAAATTCTCCCCTGCCTCCCCACCTGCCTCTTCAAATCGTACCGCCTCGAGCTATCTCGAATTTCATTTTACACCTTTGTTTAACCCTAATCGGACCACGATGCGAGTCGCGCTTGAACTTTTTACTGAAATTTTTTGATTTCGTATTGCAAAGGTTTTTTTGTGCTTTTAAAATTTGGGGCCTTGATTAAAATTTAATCATTCCTTTCATTCTCATAAGTGACTGAGAGTTACAGAGATTCGTTCTAAAACACGTGGTACGATTAGGGTTAAAGATCTGGCTGCATTGAAAATATATCTTTTCGAAGAGGAAGGAAAATGTTGGTAGCTGGTGTACAGATTGTTTTGCAGTTCTTTTAGACGAGATTAGGAGGAAACGAAGCTCGAAGTTGAATGATTCTTGGATAAACTGTTAAGTCCAACAGCGCAGAGGAGATATACTTTTCCAAAGCTTGGACCTGTAGCCACAGGATATTACAGAGGAGCAACAAGATGATACAAAGATCACGGTAAAGTACTTCCTGCCCGAAGTACCAATCAAAGGATATCTCTTTGCGACTTCCAGAATATGCAGAACAGCTTCGCGGCGAGAGGAGCGGGGCCGACCGCAGAGATCAATCACGAACGTCGCAAAAAAGAACCTAGCGCGAGATCCTCGTAGAGGAAAGGACTCTCGTTTGGATACCTCAGGTTTCCCCGCAACGACGTTCGAAAATCCAGCGGAAGAATTCTTTGAGGAATATAATAAGAATCGGCGCGCGAGACGAGAATTCTGAGAGGCTCGCCGTACCGGCCGGTTCTCACGGTGCGCGCAAGAACGTGTTTATAGTCGAAGCTTGACCGTAAAGGCAGACCACAACCACAAATCAAAAAACACCGTCCGGTGCGTCCATAAAACAAATACAATCGCGTTAGGAGCATGCGGGAGATTAGATCCTAAATTCCCTGTTAGAACGTTTACCTCTACGGCCGGAGCGACGCGGAAAGATCGTCCTGCGGGCGAACGGCGTCGCACGTGAACGACACCAGATCAACGTGCAGGAGGTTGCATTAATTTATGTATCGCTCGCCGATAGAAAGGAGACATCCGAAAGGAATGCGGATCTATAGTCGATCCAATGAGACGAGACAGTAGACATAAAACATTCACGAGCTAGGCATAACGATCGCCGGCACGCACAGTTATCCGAGTCGCATCTAAGTTAGCAACCACTTATTTTCGATTGCATTCGCTGTCTCATTTGGCTGGACAGATCATAATTGGCCGGAGCGAAGGGAGCGCTCCTCTCGTGCGCAGTAATAAATTCGTCCATATCATTGCACGGTAATTAATCAATACCTGAAACAAAATACACGGTGAAAGGCTATTCTTGCTCTTGTGCCATTCTCGCTATCAGATTTCCATCTATGCATGATACTTCGAACGTGACCGTCCGTCTATCCCTGATATCGCAGCATTCACGCTCCTTCGTATTGTTTCCACGGTAATGAAATGAGACAAGAATGCCAATTAGGTAATCGCATATGAATCGCGCGCTCCTTATGCAACGGCGAATCGATTGCTTGTGTTGTATATGTTAACGCATTGCGTACCGGTAACGAAATCTCGTTTTTCGCATTGAAAAAATATAAAATTTAATTTGAATTGATTAACTATTTAAAATATATTACATAACAATATATCTGAGTTTTTCTATGTAGTGATATAAGTTGACCTCAGTGAAAATTGCCATTCGCACGATTCAGTTTTCTGGAAATTAGCCGGTACGCAATGTGTTAATATTTATCGCTTACGATCGAAACTAATTCACTGATGACAACTTAGCTTTGACAATTGGAAGCTTATCTACAATGCAGTTTTCACATCTTGGCGCTCTGTCTTCGAACAACATGAAAATTCACCGTCACACAGAAACGAAGTTCAACGCCAATGTTCGTACATCTCACTTCATCGCATTTCGTTTCATTTGCGTTCTTTGTTGCGTGAATTGTACAATAAGAAGGACGTGCCGAAATTGTGGCGTCACTGTTATCATAGCTACTATTCCGAGCGCAGCGAGTGAACGTCTTCTCTCGCCCCTCTGTTCTTTCAGCATGTAGCTACTCGGCCAAGATGTAGTACCTGTATCTATTTGTAAAGGTACATGACTTTAACCAGTTAACTGTGACGAGTATACACGTCATCGTAAAGCTTGACATGATACTAATTCTTTATTTTTTCACATAAACATGCAATTCTTCTTTATTTCGCTTTGATCTTTCATTAAAATATACTTTATGTGCATTCGTTCTGCATTCGATGAGTACACGCTCCATTTTTTTATTTTTTTCAACTAAATTCCACAGTTAACCCTTTGCACTCGACAATATTCTTCATTAAAACTATTCATTACTTTCTGACTAAATATTAACGATATTTTTCGCAACTAACACAATTGATTATCTTATATAAATTAAGAGACAACTATTTTACTTCGATGTTTTATATGTTGATACATTACAAAGGTTTAACCCCTTGCACTCCACAAGTTCCTCAGAACTACTCAACATTTTCTAAGAAGATACCCATGACATTCTTTCAAACTGACTTGGAGAAATCACACGTAAATTGAATAAAACTGATTTCTTTCAATATGCCACATATGGATACGTTGCACAAAGATTAACATTAAATATCGAACTTTATAATTCCGCTGTGATATTAACTGGCGACTGAGAGGCGCCTACGGAGCGCAAAGGGTTAATATTGAATTGAAAATTTTATGTTCGCTGCGTCGAATCAGGTGGCGACTGTAAGGCGCCTCGAGTGCGAAGGGTTAATTGGTTAAAATCAAAATGCGAGGGAACACTCGTCATTCCATTCTAATTTCCACTATAACTAATCCAGCGTAATTTGAATAGACTAATCGAGGAGCATTGACAATGAAAAGGCTGAGTAATCGGTCGATAAGCGTCGAAAAACGTATTAACAGTCTTCCAAGCGAATAAAGTGTAAAGTGCGGGACAGGCTTAAACGTTCACCGCGAAGAGCAGACCGCGTCGACGTCTCAAAAACAACCGTTGACCGTTTCGCGGTCTCGCTGTCTCTCCGTCTTCATCGAGTTAGCGCGCGGACGAGACGTTGAATAGAGGACTGACAGTGACAGATTTGTTCTCCTCTCTAAACTGGCCGGGGAACGAGTTCCTGGTTCCCTACAGTTCCATCATTATCGAATGCCCTTAATTGCCGACAGGCCGCGTGTTGCTGCGTCGCTGGATCTCCGTACGCGGAAAGAGACGGGGCGAAAGGGAAGTCCGAGGCAGGAGATACGAGAGAGAATGTGAAAGGCGTTTTCAGCGAGGGGATCGGAGGGAAAGCGAGAGACTCGACGGAGAGGAGGAGAGAAACTTATGCGAAGGGATTGAAAAAAGAACTGAGAGAGGAACCTCCGCCAGGAGATCGAAGGGTGAGAGGGAGCGTCGGCTAGATGGACGAAAGTGCGAGAGAGATTTCAGCTGAGAAGAGAGAGCAGAATTTTAATAAAGAGGCCGACGAGAAGAAGAGAGCGAAGGAGGAAGGACTTCCAGTTAACACTCTATCTGCCGAACAGCTATTAATAGGCTGTTCAATGACTTATAATCTTATATTAAGGCGGCTCAATAATTCTCTTTGGAACATAATTCTCCGCTGATAATTGAATTACGCTGCTACGAGTGATTCGGCGATCAAGATTATAACTGCTATTGCTATCAGAGGCTGATTAAGAAATCCTTAGGTATCTATTAGTAATCTTCAATAAACTGTTCGATCACCGCCGGCTGAGAATGCTGAGAGATCGAGGGAGGGAGCTGTAGAGGAAATTTCAGCCACGAGAGAAGGGATTACGAGGAAATTAAAAAATCAAAGAGAGTAAAAGGAAGAAAGAATGAAAGTAGAACGTCCAATAGAAGTAGACGAAAGATGACGGAGAAGGTATCAAAAGTAAAAGAGAGAGGAAAGAGCCCCGAGTGGAAAGATAAAGGAGTATAAAAGGAGTTTAAGCCAAGAGAAACAAAACCGAGAGACGAGTCTGAGCCAAGAGATAGAGGAGATTCGCAGAGTTCAAACCAAGAGATAGATGAGGGAGCGGGGGACAAGTTCGAGGAGGATGGTAAAGGATGATCAAAGCGCGGGGCGGGCGAGGAAGAGAAAGGCGGAGAGGTTGCAGGCGTAAGATGGAAAAGAAAGGGAAGAGAATGGCTTTGAACTTGGCAATCGAGTTGAGAAGCAAATCATGTTCGCTGGGGACTGCTCGGAACGCGCGCGGCGTACGTTCGCCATCTATCGGGTGGTCCAATTTGCGGCGTTGCGTGTCCCGGCCGGCCGGCTGGTCGGCCGGTCGGCCGGTTACGTTAACGTTAATAGTCAATCAGAGCGCGGGGGCTAATCGGATCTAATTAACGTTTCGATATCCTACCCGCTAACGCGATAAACCGGTTAACAAACGTGAGGTAATCGCGGCGCAAGAATCACCGGCGAACAGGAAACGCGGCGGGATTGCCGTTCGGCCGCGCGCACGCCGGAGTAAGACGTGTAATCGAATATCGACAGTTTGATGGCACGATTTCCACGTGAAATTACGGTCACGCCGGTTACCGAGCGACCGCGACACCCGACGAAACGGAATCCCTGAAGAATTTCCATCGGAACGTGTAATTTTCCAGTCCGTGCGAAAGCTGGACGCTGATAATGAGATTAAACGCGCGGTGGGAACTTCCAGGGTGACTTGTTAGTGCCGCGTTTTTTAGGATTAGTTCGACAGAGATTGCGCGATATTTTCCGTGAGTTTATGTACTGGTATAATGCACGGGTATTACGCTGAGAACTGAACCTGGAGTCCATTACCGACAGGTTCTCGGATACTGGCTACCGAGAACCGTGTGTGGTCTAGTGTTATAGGGTAGAAGATATTCGAGTGTTATTAAATAATTATAGCTTCGAGATATGGACGAAGGGAAAGAAAACGATTAGCGCTGTTGAATAAACTGATATGGAATAGCAGATTCCATAGGAAAGATTGAATCGTTTATGAATCGCCCGTGGAGGACGTCAGGTTCCATAATTCCCATTAAAGCGGTTTATTGTCGGTAGTTGCGCATTCGATCGAGGCGACCCGTGTTTACACACGGGTGTTTGATCTTCCAAAGTTTACTCGAACGCAAGTTCGGCCGTAATCACGGTTTCAAAGAGGGTAAAAAAATGAAACATCGAGGATTCTGAACGGTTTCACCTGACACTGTTTGCGCAGCTGTAGCGTTTTAGAGTACCTCTCATGGTTTCGAACTCTACAAACTATTTCCCCGACTATTAATAAACGTCGGTGGGATTGTAATGTGCGTTCGTCCGGGAATTCGCAGTTGGCAAGACTTATCGACGCTTCCGTCGCGCGATCCCTTGGAATCTTCGTTCGTTGCTCTCAACGAATACCAAGAATTACTTCAAATTACGATTTAAATCCGTCACTAGCAAATTATCTCTATCGCTCCACTCCTCACTGATAAAACTCACGGAAAACTTCGCCCTGAAACTTACGAACAGTTACGGGTTGTTTCATAACGAAGCATCCCCGTCGCAACATCCAAAGCCGACGCGAAACAGCTACCCGGAGTTTCATTTTAAAACTCAATTAAACTCCCCCAATCGGCGCTGATCATATTTCCAAGGGCAAACGAGTCGCGTCATTATCCACAGGTATTAACGGCAAGACAGGGGATGAAACGGACCGGCCCGGGGGGTGGCAGAAGCGGAGGCCCGATAGGGCCAGGTCAAGGCCACGCAGCATTAAAACGTTATTAGAGAAAGAAACCGAGGAAACGCGGTTTCACAGGATGCTGATGCTGCGAAAAATGATGCGAGACGGACTCCATTAACTCTGGAACCGAGCAGAGCAACAGAGGGTAGCTACCGACACACGAATCTTACGATTTTAAATTGGACTCGTTTCCGTTGCACAGGAAATTCTCAAAAGAATTTTTTATCGACTCCTATGCGTTTCAGTTCGATGATGATCGATCACTTATCTCGGTGGAAAGTTCTCGGGAAACCTGTAGGTTTCGATTGTTAATCGAAGGTTCCCGAGCAAGAAGTTAAACGGGTCGAATCGCGGGAGACCGGTGACGGTGGATGAGAGCGATCGAATCGGTGACTGATCACTTGCCTTGCGACCGGAAAAGTCTTCGGCGAACTGTCACGGTGATCCGTGTTACGAGCGCGCTGGGAAGAAACTGCAAATTACGATCGAAGGTGGATTGTCCGGTGCCGGTGACAAGTAGTGGCGTTCCCGGTGTGTCGTTGAATGGAAAGCGTTACCATCTATCCGGTATCGATTTCACGGGATAACTTGGATTAGTCACGTAGCTAGCACTCGGCTCTGTTTAACCTACCATTGTTTCGTAACAAATCAAAAATAATTGGCAGCAGAATGAGAATGCAGAAATAACGGGGGGCCGAACATCCGGCCCGACGGGATGGATTTTCGTGTTACCATATTGTCCGGTTGACGGCGCGTGAATGGCCGATCGTTGCTCGCCCATTAGTATTATCGTTAATTAATAATCATCATTACTGTATTGTTACCGATAATAACTATGACACATTTCACGGGAACCGTCATGTAGATCGCGTCATAATTAAACGCTCTCCTCGTGAAGCTTCAGCGAAGTTCTTCTCATTTAGCTTAAGAATTAATTGGTTTCGACGAAGAATCTGTGTATGAAATATTTCTGTAGAAATGTCTATATGATAAAGTCATTTAGAAGATCAATATCCATTTCTGGTGAAATTGATAGAAACACCGAACTGTAACAAGAAACTCGAGAATCAGAAAATTGTAATTTAGAATTCTTGATGGAAAGAACTCTGAAAATTCTGAAAAAAACGGATGCATCGTTGAAAGAAATCGGAACGAGACATTGCTGAACGTGATAAACGGTGTGCACGAACGAAGAAGAACGAGAAACGAAAAAAGTGTTAATAATCCAGAAAAGAAGTGGTTATTATTATATGTACTCGAATCGATAGGTGGTTTCGTTTTCTTTGGTGCTGCGTCGACCAAACGTTTCTTCCTTTTTATGTGGAAGCGCAGTTTGTTAATCGGGGGGAATGGTTTTTCTTCTTGCTACGGAATTGGATGTCGTTATGTTACCGTGATTTTTCCGCCTGGCTGGCTGCGCCGCTTTCTTAGCCGACCGTGATGAAACAATTAATGGGAGTGTCGATCGTAGGCAATAAAAGCGACAAACGAGAAAGTTAGTCGTTGTTATTATTAGTACAATTATTGAACGGAGACATGACTAATTGCGTAAATAGCTTAATAAGACGTATCTCAGTGACCGTTATATAAGATATCGAACGGTTCCTTTTTGAATAAGAATAAACCTATGCCGAAGACATCGATACTATCGTTCCATATCCCACAGCTATTTTAATAACAGCTGAGCGGCATTTCTGACGTTTTATCGTTTCTTCGTCACTTTTCTTTCAAACATTTTTGTCATCCTTCCCACAAGCTCTCGATCGTAGCTTTCCTTTCTGATTAACAAGAAGTTCAATTGGATATTTAAAGAAAACAGTCTGTTCTAAACGGCTTCCCGAAGAAAATCCTAAGGAAACGCTCGATGGTTTCTAACGTTTCATCGTTTCTCCGTCACTTTTCTTTCGAATATTCATGTCATCCTTCCTGTGTGATTAACAAGAATTTCAATTGGATATTTAAAGAAAACAGTCTGTTCTGAACGGCTTCCTGAAGAAAATCCTAAGGAAACGCTCGATGATTTCGAAAGTTCTCGTGGAGGCCTATAGATCGATGGAGAACGGAATATTGATTGGCGCAGGGAGAGTTGTGGTCTCGCAGGTGGAAAGTCCCGGATCGAGCCGCATAATACGGCAAGTCATGATAGCCGATAAACCCTATACTTCTCTGGACGCGGTATAATGGTCACTATAAAAGGGCCCGGAGAAGCAATCGAGTTCCTCGAGATATTTCAACGGACGAACGTGGAGGAATCACGAAAGAATGCCGACCCGAGGATCTTAAATTAGTCCTGGACCCTGTTTTGGATCACCTATGTGGGATCCACGCTCGGCAATAAAGGGAGAAACCTAGAAACAGTATTTACGAAACATTCTAAAAAAGTCAATCCTCAATTCTTCTTCCACTTATACAGAAATTCTATATATTCTCGAACCTCGGACGTTTATGAAGTAACCACTCTCTTACGTTAACGTTCAATTACATTAAACTGTTCTAAAGTACAACAGCAAAAGTGTCATGAAATATACTAAAAATTCTCAAATCTCAATCCTACCTATGACTGAAATCAGATTACCTTATTCGATTCAATCCAATAACGTTATTCATTAAATTCAACAATAATTTATTTTATTTTTATAATACTCAGCAGATTCATAGAACATTGACATTTGAGAAATGAATAGCTTCAGAGGTGACATTAGTTGACAAAGGCGCGAGAGCAACGCGCAGGATCGTTTCTCGGAAACGCAACCGAAAGGACTGCACGCGAGAGGACGCTTATCCCCGCGGCAAATAGAAGTGATTGCAATTTCTCCGGTATAAACGTAACATGTGCGATCCACGTGACCCGGGACGTAAAGAGGCGACGCGTACAATCGTCGGCGATCGAGCGGGCCTCCCCCGTAGCGGATCATTTGGAGCAGCGACGCGTTCTTCCCGCCGAACGGAGGAAACTTCCTTTCGAAGGCAATTTTCTATCATCCGGCGGGCGCAGTGCGATGATTGCTAACGGTGAATAATGGTTTTTCGTGGAAACGGGTTGCAACAGCCGCGGCCACGTGTCATCAGCGACTATAAAGATAATTCTACGCAACGGCCGCGCCGAGAGGAAAGCTCTCCCATAGGACACCGAGCGAAGCAAGATGGCGGACTTCGGAAGGCACTCTACTCTTTGTGTCTGCTGCTCGCGCAACATTGCTGCGCGATGATCAGTGCCAGTGGAGAAACTTTTTATCCGAGCAACTAATTGCTCGAAGGATTCTCGTTGACTCCGTCGTAAGTTATCCTATTACAAACGGTAGGAATCATTCGAACAGGATGCACATGCTCGGAAGATTCTTGTCGTTCGCAGTGAAGCTACCTGCGGGTCCAGCGAGATTCATCGGAGCAATACATGCAACAGGCTCGGATATAATTCTTGTCACTCGATCCAGCAGCTATTTTGTTACGACCAGTGAGAGACTTACGATGCGCATCCTGTTCGAATTCCTGCCATTTGCAGCGCGGTTGTTTGTAAGCAGCAAAATTAATTCCTGTGATCTTTGCAACTTGTTCGAATGAGATTCCTGACCAGCGAGTCATAAACCATCCAATTATAAGCTGCAACAGGTCAATGCGTGTCCTGCCTAAGTAATTCGTGCAGCGTTCACGTGATCGCGAAGTTCATTCGAGTGATTCACGCGACTCGGAATTTGATTTTTGCGGTTGGTCGTTGCTTTCGTTGTAAGGAAGAATCATTGGGTAGTACGTTCGAAATGCGTGCCGTTCGCAAAGCCGCTTACGTTTCGAGTGGCAGGAATCATCGGAGCATTGTCTGCTCGAATGTGATCCTTGCCTCTCTAGACACAAGGTGCTGACTTATAAGCGGCAAGAATTATTGGAGCAGATTGCGCGGCTCGTGGCGAGGCCCGGGGGAGCGGGGCTGGTTGCAAATGCGCTTAGAAACGATGAAATACCGGGAACTCGGCCTCGGAGCGGCAATAAACGTAATGCAAGTATCGCTTGGCAAGGATTCCGTGCTGCGAGGAACGCTTAACCGGCACTTCCTGGCGTTCTTACGGGAATTCCTCGCTGAAAGTAACAAAGGAACCGGGCGTAGTTCTTCTACCGGTGTCGTAAAGCGCTGCGCTCGCCTCGATTTTCTTCTGAGCTACGATGATTCCTTGAATCCGACGCCGCGAGAAAAGAGATATCAACGCTTTCGGACACGAACACCGTGTAACGAAGCGTTCCTGCGGAGTATTAGCTGTGTTACTGCGTTCCTCGTTTACTTTGTCGGATTTTCTGGTTGTATTTGGACTGTTTAGGCTGTTAACACGTTGACTGCCACGAGAATTTCGAACGTTTTAACAATATTCTTTCGTAACAAAGGCAAGTGGTATTAGAAATAATTAATGACTTGGTATCACAGAATAAGTGTCACTATCATCTAGCTGTTTGTGTTACTATGTATTTTTATTCGATATCAGTTTTCTTATTGTAATTGTATTTAGGCAATGTTGAAGCTCCGATCACCGGTAACCACTGTGGCAGTTAACATGTTAACCCTTAGCACTTCAGAAAAGTGCTATAACATTTCTTAGATCTTTTATTTCCCTTCTTAGTGCAAAATTTGGATGCGTGAAAAATCTAATAATTGTGGAGTAGTTTCTTTAAGATTCATTAAAATATCTAATATTGTTCCCGGTGCAATATTGAAACCTACAGAGTTCAAAAGGTTAACCTCTTGCGCTGGGAAAAAAACATGTGCACGTGGAGATGCTTTTGTTCCAAAATTGGCAATGTCTCGTTAAACATGATTGTTTCGAAATGTATCACTTTATACAATTATAAATAAAATTAGTGTATATATCTGTGTGAAATAGGTAAACAAATTCGAGCAAGACTTTGAATCTCTAAATTCATTTTCGTAAGAGGTCTATCATGGACTTTGTCCAGGATAATTCGAGTTTGAGATTGTTATATGAAACTCGTTACTGGTTCACGTGTTTCTATTTCTTTTTGATAATATCTCGAATCTAAGATGAATTGAGGAGGGCAACGGAATTAAACAGGGGCCCGATGATAGACTTCGCGAGCCAATATCGAAGTTGGTTAGTAATTTAAAGTTTATAATGAGAAACCAGGGTAATCTGAAGTCTCTTTTGTAGGTGGAGGGGAGATTGATGGATTTCAATAAGTTCGTCCTTGGTAGAAATATTTATTAAGAGTCTGCTATCATTGGAAATGTTCGAATTATCACAGAAATGTAAATAACCGAACGGAGATTATATTCGATGAATTGTTTAAATGATCGTACTTCCGATCCGGTTACCTCGGAGATCAGTTCTTGTCAATTAAAAAAATTTCCATTTGTAGACTGAATCCAATATCTGGAAAGATGAGGATAATCTTGATTTATTGATTACCGAGCACGTTCAAGAGAGCAGCTGTTAAAATATTCATTACCTACGGAAGATATTCCTCGAAATCTACAGAGGAGGCAGTGCATATTTAACATTCTGGGATTTTTCCTGAATATTTAAACCCTTTCCAGATTGACTAATCTGATCCAATAACCGAATCCTCTTCTTGCAAGCCGCGGTTTGATTCCAAGGGAAGAAAATACTTTCAGATCCTGAGCTATTTCTCCTTCAACCCTGAAGAATCTTGTTATATAAAAATATCATCCCCCTAATAAGCTAAAATTCAATTGAGTACTCTTAAATCATGAACATGAACAGTTTACGTAGCTTCCAAAATATTCCTTTCTCATTTAACACTAACACTACCGAACAATTACAGTGATTCTTCCATAATCTCTTAAAAATATGAAAAAAGTGTATTCCTCGAGATTTGAAGCACTTCATGCTAATGAATTCATACAAATATGCAAATCTACTTTATAAATCCTCACAAAAGCATCTTCACAGTGATCATCGTCAAATAATGATTCCCAAATGAATCAATTTGACCAGTGGTACTTTTAATCTTAAATAATAAATCCCTCAAACATTAAACTGCATTCTACCAATTATTAACCGTTTGAGTGCCAAGCGCGATCGTTTCTCCGTTACATTGCCAAAAGCACCAATTTATTAGCTATTTAAGCTTATTAATTTCTCCTCCTAATTCCTCCTATTTTTTATTATCCGCTTAGAACTGGAAGAATGATATGATCGCACTATTTAAATTTATTGTAAAAACAGAAAAGCCTCAGTTTCTGAATTGAAACGAAAGAAGCGCGATTGCAATCAGCAATTTCCAAGCAGGTTTCTCCAAAAACCCGTGGAAACAATTAACACATGGCGACCGGCTAATTTCCAGAAAACTGAATCATGCGGATGGCAATTTTCACTGAGGTCAACTTATATCACTACAGAAAAACTCAGATATATTGTTATGTAATATATTTTAAATAGATAATCAATTCGAATTAAATTTCATGTTTCTTTCAATGCTGTGGTAATTAGCGAAGTTGCACAGCCAAGTGTCTACATAAAAACGAGATTTCTCGTTACCGGTAGGCGACGTGTTAACAAAGCCCAACAACAAACACTCGACTCGCGACAGAAGCGTCAACGAAAGTGATATTTTCAAGAAGCCCCGCCGCGCGAAGGGTAAATCAGGCAAACTCCCCAGACTTCCCCGAAGCTGCAACTTTCCATCTTCAACGGAAACCAGTTTCTGATACTGCATTCTCAAATCTCTTATTCCGCCATAACCTACGCAATACTTTCAAGGCCGACGGTATCGAACAAGTTACTCACCCGTCAAGAATCCGGCGTGCAGAGCCGCGTGTTTCCTTCATTCCCGGTATTTGTTACGTTCTCCGACACAGCCGGACAATTCGAAAACCAAAGAAACCGCTCCCGGTGGTGCTCGGTAACCTTAAATAAAGCGTTCGTTCGATCTAAAGTGCGCGCCTGTACGGTAGATAGTGGTTCTGGCCTCTCTAACGAGAACGTTGAGTTGTTCGGCTCGTTATCAGACCAGTAATTACAAGGATTGTATCGAATTAGAAGCGGTGAGGTAATAGAGTCGGCTGCAGGGTACCGCTGACTCGCCTGTAGCGTTGCCGCAAAGTTCATCGCTCTAGGAGAACAAGTTCCGAGACCGAAGTGCAGTAAGGTGCGAATTCCGCGAGCGTCCCGAGCGTTTCCAAGCAAAGACGCTCTGTTACCTAATTCCTGGATCAACGGACTGGCCTGTCCGCTAACCCGGGTTCTAGGTTAAACATTCCGCTGGGAATGGAATCGAATTCTGGCACACTTGTCTCGTTTACTATCCAGATCACCCTTGTTTGAAAACGATCAACCGAATTATATCACCGCGTTGATCATCCATTACCTTGCTAATTCATTGTTTTGGAGATTCTGATCTACAGGACTCCTCAATTGATCTTTGAAGCTTTAACCCTTTACGATCACATTTTTCTGGTGAAAGTAACTAGTCGAAGCAAATGTATAAAAGTTATTTTTCTATAGGTTTATAATAAATATATGGATATTAAGAATTTGTTGAATAAAATAACGCTGTACTCAAAAAGAGCACGTCATATTGGCGACACCGACGTCGAAAACAAACGTTAAATGCCGCCACTGTGGCATCGATCGCAAAGGGCTAATTACATTACACATTCTGCATGATTTAATATGAATTGAAACCTTAAGCTTTAATGATGTCTAGTATTCTGGAAGACGCTGTTGATTATTCCAGGAAACATGAGTGATTCCTTAATTGAATTTTGAAGCTCGCATTAGACTCGTTGGAACGCTCATAATTAAAGAGTCTAAATGATACACTAGTCTACTCGAGGAATTCTGTAAACTTGCTTTCCATAATATAATTAAATTACAATAACCAGCAGTAGATGTTAAACTAGATATACAAAATCCACGCTTGTAAAGGAGCTTTAAACTAATACATACAACCCTAAATTTCATCGAAAGAAACCTCAAATCATCCACTCCAGAAACAACCCCAACAATTTCAAACACTCTACCAAATCTAACTCTAATAAAATCAATCCCACGAGTTCACTTCGACTACAATCACTCAACATTCAATCGCGGAATCCGTCGAAATCACGGAGCCTGAATAACGCAGCGCAGGAGAAGCCAATGGAAAGAAGGAGGGGAATCTGAGGAACTGAAATAATCAGGACGTCGAATCGCGCGCGATTCCGCGATGAAATGAAATTCCACTTCCTCCCGGCGGCGGCGTACAGTTATAATTCGAAAATATGTTTCAGCCTACGGTGCGCCGGCCGAGCGTGCTCCGTTGAGCAGGCGCGCCTCAATTATTCAGGCGCGCGCGTTGCCTAATTAGAATTTGATTCCCGATTAATTGGACTCACCTGGGCGATAAAGGCGGCGTGGAGCCGTCCCGGTGGCACCGTTCAGCGAGGCGGAATACGCGCGGGACGCGGCGTCGCCGGCGAATTCGAGGCAGACCGGGCCGCGACCGTTCCGCGCCGGGTCGCCGGGACAAGTTAAGAATCTATGCCGGTGGCGGAGGGAAACTGCGTCTAGTAAATACGAGTCATGCTCCCAGAGCGCATTCTCCGCAGAGGCTCTCCCAGCTCTCGCTTAGGAACATTGTTGCGGGCCTCGCCGCGCGAGTCTTTTGTAAACAATTCTTTCTTGAGACGAGTTTCCTGGGTTTCTGCTACTCTGCAGCGTCGAGGGCTGCAGGTACATCGCGATTTACGCGGAAATCTGCGTGGGTTCGTTTTACGCGAGCAAAATCGCGTGAATGGAACAATGTATAAGAGAAGAAATGTTGAGGAAAGCTGGGAGTTTTGGAAATATGTTTATTTCATGCAGATTAACAATAGAAATTGTAATAATGGTCTTTTGGGGAACGAAAGTTTATTTTGTTCGGTGTTGCTGAATTCAGATCGCGTAAATTGAGCCTGAGTTTTATAAATACATATTTATTTCATATAGATTAACGAAAGAAATAATAATTATATTTTGGAAAATTGACATCGCGTTTAAAAATTAAATACTGTTTCAATTTACCGAAAAAGAGGCTCGCGTGAAAAAAGTTTCTTCAAATTGTCTTTTTGAAGTTTCTCTGTAAAAAATAGTGCACCTATTGAGAGTTCAATTGATTCGCAATGTAGTTTATGTATTGATAAAACAATTTCTCTAGTAAGTTTCCAGAGAATCAGTTATCTTTTCAATAACTGGAAAAAAAATGAATTTTGACTCCTCCAGTAGTTCTAGTTTAATACTAGATTCATAAAACCCGACAGTTTGATGGATATTGAATGTTTTAACCTTTTGCGGATGAAAATTTTTCGAAACATGCAAAATCTTCAACATATAAAGCTTAATTACATATCAATTGCTTAATTGATAGAATAAAAGGAAACCACGGTCTGATCTCTTGCTGTTCGACTAATTAAATCATTTGTTCGCGAGTTAGTCTTGCAAATATGAATATTTCATCTTATCGAGATGCATTATTTCGTAAGAGTTTACCGATTTTGATTCTATTAAGCGAATAGATGAACACGTAGTTCTTTAGGAATGGTAAAATAAAATAGAATAAATGTTTGTGAACCAGTTGTTATGTTGAATATTGAGATTCTCGGTGAACAAGGATGTGTGTTTCAAAGGGGTAGTTTAATTTGAGGAGGGTAATGTTGAATTAAATTCTATTCTGGTATACAGGAGGCAAAATATGTGTGTCAAAAGGAAGATTGATGTTCCGTTAAGAAAAATAAGGAACTAGAGAGCCTTAACTACCCTGCTACGTCAACCTATTTAGGATAACCGCGTGCACAGGGTCGAATGAATATTAATAACTTACGATCCTATCAGTCGGCTGAAACGAAAGCGCCCCTGTATGTTTGAAGATTAAGTTTTTGTTAAAGCACGGAGATTAATATGTTAACAGAATAATAATAAACTCGATTATAAAGAAATTAATGATTAATATTACAATAATGGTGAAGTACATGTAGCACAATTACTTCAGCAAAGTTTGAAGCTTCGAGTGTTAATCCTTCACCCTTAGTTATCATTTAAATTTATAACAAATTACAAAATCTACAATGTTAATTTTCGTATAATACATAAATGCATCAAATATTAAAATAAAATAACTTTTTTTCTCAATGTATCATATTCCCCATTAACCCCTTGCCATACAATGACGAGTGAGACTAGTAATGAAGACTTCAGAATTATTTTAATAAACATCAATGTTGTTCAATGCGTTAAAAATATAAATAAACACTAGGTTTACGGAACGCGTCAAATTGACGCATATTGGATTTTAGAAATATTATTTTGTAAATGTTTACGCCGATTTCGATTGATGCGATCACACTGACATGTAGCCCAATTACCTACTATCAAATCTCCAGTTTCCACAATCTAAATAAACGGGCATCAATTCTTCTAGGAATAATAGAATGAAGTGTACAATAAATGCCCGTAAACCTAATATTAAGAAGGGAAGTTATTTTATTTCAATATTCCATATATCGATGCATCATACAAAGCTTAACACGTTAAGCGCCACGAAAATCTTAAGCGTTTTCCCATAGGGTTTGTCTGTTGTAGCAAATAGAAGTAGGAATAATTATGAATTGTTCGGCGTTGCAACGTCTACGTTACGCTATTACCAACTTAGTTGCCTTATTAAACATTTTTATTTCACATCGGTCGTCTTGTATGTTACGATTGTTTTTTAGTCATTCAAAAGCCTCAGTCACCAGTGACTGGCGCTTAACGTGTTAATATTATATACAAGACTTTATAATTTTGCAAATCAAATCAAGCGGTGACTGAGAGTCACCTCTCGAGTGCAAAGAGTTAAAAAGGAACTGCCCCAAAGAGAACGGCGAACCACTGAGAACCCCTACGATCCCAGTGCATTAGCCTATTTAGAAGGAACGCGTGCATAGGCGGCGCAAGGTAAAT
The DNA here is from genome assembly GCF_051020985.1 of Nomia melanderi. Taxonomy (NCBI): domain Eukaryota; kingdom Metazoa; phylum Arthropoda; class Insecta; order Hymenoptera; family Halictidae; genus Nomia; species Nomia melanderi. The sequence continues at coordinate 12,894,664 of NC_135004.1, read as the reverse complement.
TACCAGCTCACGATCCTATCGTCCGGCTGAAACGAAACCACCCTGCGCGCGTTGGTCGATTAAAAATTTCCCTGGACTCCGGTATCTGAGCACGCTGCGCCCGGGATCAAGAGCGCCGAGAACGGACGATATTCCGGGACAATAATCCAGGACGATGTCCCTCGGCTCACCCCGTATACTATCCCGGTTTATTTGCCGGCGCGCTCCCGCGAAACAGCCGCGGCTCACGTACGGACACTCGATCCACAAAGAAGGGAACGTTTTTAAGACTCGGCCACCACGTGGGACACGGAACAGATTCCCAAAGCCGGGAGCCCTTTTGTTCGCGCGGACTAGAAACAAAATGGTGTCGTGTGTCCTCGCGTCGCGCACCGTTCCCCGACGTTCCAGGTAGAGATCGCGCCTTGGAGGGGGTGAGATTTACATAATCGAACCGCTCTGCTACAATGTTGACCGAGTATCGGCTCCCCATTCCCTGAGCGCGCTGTGCTAACCAGGAATTTTTAACCCTAATCGTGCCACGTGTTTTTAGAACGAACCGTACCACGATGCGATGAGCGGTTATTTATGGGAAGGAAAGGAATGATTAACTCTTTGAACTCCGTAGGCTACAATATTGCACCGGTTATGATATTAACCCTTTGCACTCGAGAGACTTTCACTCACTACTTGATTTCATACAGTAAAACTAGAAAATTCGATGTTTAGTGTTGTACCTTATATAACGCATCAATTTGAGAAATATTGAAATAAACTAGCTTTGTTCCTCGATGTATATGTGGTTTCGCTTTGAGATAGTTTCACAAAATATCGTCTTTATCTCATCAGAAAATGGTAAAATATTTCTAGTGAAAAACTTTCGAGTATAAAGGGTTAACCCTTAGCACTCCAGGTTGTTTTGTAACCTATCAGCAACTGCAACTAATTTTTATAGTATTCCTAGCGAAAATGAGAAATATAACGTTTCTTCGATCTTTTATTTTCCTTCTGAGTGAAAAATTTGGACGTGTGGAAAATCTAATTTTAGGGTAGTTTCTTTAAAATTCATTAAAATTTTTAATATTATAACTGGTGCAATATTGGAGCCTACAGAGTTCAAAGGGTTAAATATTTTCAATTCATTACATACAATAAAGATATATTGAAGCTTATTCAGATTGTTTCCCTTTCGTATTTAATTACGAAATAATAATCGGTGACATAGCATAGCTTTTGCGTAAAACTGCCGGTCAACAATGTGTTAAGATTGGTTGCGCATGGGTGTTCTGTTTTTTTGTGCAAGCTTTTTATGTGGTTGTTCGTGGAGCGTTATTCGATACGTATTGCTGAAAGTTCTCGTTCCTTTCGGCTGAGTTTTAGGAATTTGAGATTGAACTCGATAGATTTAATATAGGTTGGTGTACAGGTGTCTGGAATTGGAAAGTTGTAGTTTTGAAATAGCTACGTTTTTAATTGTTTTTGAATATTCGAAGCACTTTAATAATAGGAAATAACGCTAGAAAATTATTACGAAGTATATATTTTTCTTTGTTTTAATGGAAATTATTCTAAATCAGGAAAGATCTGAATATATTACAATTTATTGGTTTAGATATATTATAAATAATTCAATACAGAAAAATTATAAACTTTATATTATAAACTTAAAATTATAACCTTTGTATACTGCATCAATACGTGAAATATTGAAAGAGAATAGCTTTATAACCTAATGTACGTATGATCTCTTATTAAATTCATTTTAACGAATCTTCTACATCTAATTAGAAAGTACAGAATATTTCAAGCGAAAAACTCGAGTGCAAAAGGTTAAAGACATTACATTAGCGTGCTTTCTATGTTTCCACGTTCTTCCGCAAAACTGTTATGCAATGCCAAACTGTACAGAAAGGGGGATGAAAAATATATAGACCGTGGTTGATGGATATTGGAAGAGACAGGGTAGATTCAGCACTTCCGGCGCAGAAACGTTCAATTGATTCTCTCACGTATGAAATCCGCGAGCTGCACAGAGGCGGCTGTGCCCGTGCTCGGTATGAATGGGCGCATATGTACCGGGGAGTTTAAAATTCAATTACACACGATGGGTTGGGAATAATCCTGCGCAACCCTCGCGACACCGTCTTCCCCGGTTTAATCTGATTCCGAACCGGGCGTGCGATCGCGAACCCAAACGTCTGTGCAACGTAGAATAACGATAACCACGGATACCCGAAACAAGTTTCTTCCATTAAGAAAATCATGAAAAAGTATGAGCAACTCGGAGCACGAATTAAATATTGAGTCGGTCAATCCACCGACACAATAGTCAACATCTCGAGAAATTAGCAGATAAAGCGCAGATAATAAGAACTTGCGGAAAGAAGGGAAATCGAGTTTCGAACGGCAAGTTCTCCGTCTTCGTTCGAGCGGAGAGCAAATATTGTACTTCGCCACGTGGGCAGGAGTTCGCGGAAACCTCCGAGGAGGAAAAAGTAGAAATCTAGAGCAAAGATATATAATTTGTAACGCGAACTCCGGAGTTACGCCGGTGAAATATGAAGGAGCGCAAGGAGAATTTCAATTAGGAATAACTCTAGCCGGCCTGTGCGGAAGGAAACGCGTAATTTGTAATTCGAAATTTTGACGGTACGGCGGCAAGAAACGTGGCGGGGTAAATTAAAGGTAATATAAAAACATAATGTGGATGAGAATTATGATTAACATACGTAATACGGAATGGAAGAATTAATAACACGGGTACGGAATTTAAACGAGCGAACGGTACTCGACTCGCAGCCGAAGAAACCGGCGAGTTCGTTCGGGAAGTCGGCGGACAAAAAATCCCGTAGGTACAGGGCGATCGAGAGGACCGTTGAAAAGCGAGTTCAAGGACGGGAGCTTTTGATACCGTTCCGGCGTCACGAAGAAAGACGATTTCATCGGAGAATCTCGCCGTGGCTTCGGTGACGTGTGAAGGCCAGGTTCCCGGTAAAAACTCACCAGGACTCCAATAACCTAATGTTGCGACCGTGGAAGGGTGCACACGCACGAGTCCACGTTAGTGTGAAGTCGAACCGGTCTGCAACCCGGCATAAATAGCACAAACTGCTACGAGCCCGTGCTTGTAAGATGAGCTTACGAAGACTCGGAAGGGCCGAGGTTGCTAATAAGTTCCAATGGCCTCGGAGTTAATGTTGAAGACCAGGAACGAACTTTGGAATCCTAGAAACATCTCCGCTGTTACTACCTTCTTCGAGATTTTTAAGGGGCATACGCAAACTCGCGGTCGGAAATATCTAATGCTGCGTAAGTGTGCTCTAGGTAAGAAGTTACAGGTGAGGAACTTTATCGAAACTTCTGGAACAGGTAATTAGCGAAGCTTGAAAATGTGGGAAAGCTACTTGCATGTTGTAACTATTATTTATTGTAGAATTTTTGAGTATTTAAGGGTTGTACTGTTGAAAACTGAGAGCTCTGAAACTAAATATGATTTTTCAAATTAATTTACATTCATTCTCATCGTCCCTAATTTTCTAACAAAGATAAGTAAACTCAAGACTTAAACATCTTATCACAATAAAATAAATTTTAAAAATCACACGTTGAATCCTCTAGAGTCACGCGAACCTTCCGAGTTCCAAAATTTTCGAGCTAACCCTCGCAGTCCCCTACACCCCGAAAATTTTCAAAGGGGTGGAAAAAAATCGATGACGACAAAACGAGCCGAAAATTGGGCAGATACGGTTGACAAAAAAAAAGATCCAGTTGGACGTATTTTTTCCCCGTTGATCAGAGAGAAATAAAATTTCCCGTGGTCCTCGGAGGACTCCCCTAACGTAAAAGGGTGGGATTGGCTGTGCCGCGCGTCGCCATGGTAACCATAGGTCAGGATAGGGATAAGCAACGGTAATGCTCCCTTCTCCTCCCGTTCCTTTTTTTATTCTCTCTCCTGCGAGGAATCATCTTGCGAGTGCGAGCAACACCGATGACGCGAAGCTTTTCACCCCTGCGGCACACAATTTACCCCCCTTCGGGGAAAAAAAAAAAGAGTGGAGAGAAAAGAACCGCGACGCTCCGCCGGCCAGTTTCAACCGTCGCCCGAAAATTTTATATTTCGTCGGCCGACCTAATCGTCCCGTCGACTCGGTTTCGCCTCGGTTTTTTTTTTCTCATCGAAGTAACAACCACGCGAATCGGGATAGGCTAACCCGACACTTGGCCCGATGAAAGCAATTTACGTGATGAATACAGCCGGGAGAACAATGCGATCCAGGTGGTGATAGCGTGCGGCCTGTGCAGGAGCTAAGCGCCTTTATTTTTTTTTTCTCGCCCCCTTTTTTCCCCGATCGAAAACGGAGGAAGGAAGCCGTTTTGTTCGGCTAGATTGAGAAGTTCGGGGTTGCATCGATCGATTCCGCGCGACGGACAAAGAGTTCGACGTTTGAAGTCTAAATCGAATCTAAATCGAACTCGTTGTCTCCTGCACGAGACGTTTTTATGTAATAGCTCGTTGTTGATTAGGGAAACGCTGGGGGTGGTTCGATCGTTGATCTTGGAATATTGAATTTTTGAGAGAAGATTAGGTAGTTGGATAGAGAGAAAGTGTAACATGAAATTTGGAGATTAATGTGTAAAAGTTAATTGTGTTTTTTTAAATATTGTAGTTAGTGCATGTTGAAAATTTGAAGGTTTGAGGAATTTGGTGTCTAAATAATGTGAACTGGAAAATTTGTACAGTTTCTGTAGCAATAAAAGAATGATCAGATTTGGTGTAATTGATATAATTGTTGATTATGGAAATTTTGAGAGTGGTTCGATCGTTGATCTTGGAATATTGAATTTTTGAGAGAGGATTAGGTAGTTGTGTAGAGAGAAAGAGTAAGATGAAGTTTGGAGATTAATGTGTAGTGAAATTAATTGTGTTTCTTAAATATTGTAGTTTAGTATATGTTGAAAATTTGAAGGTTTAAGGAATTTCGTGTCTAAATAATGTGAACTGGAAAATCTGTACAGTTTCGGTATTCGAAAAAGGGCGATCAGATTCGGTGTAATTGATATTACTGATTTCAGTTAATTTTAGGACTTCGGACAATACGTAGAGGCAAACAATGGAAAGCTGTCTTTCTCTGAAGAGGGAAGCAGACTCGTCACGCCCACTAGATTCTATGGCTACCAATCGGTCACGATATTTCCGCCTACGCTTTTCGGGAAACTACCAACGGGAAGATACCTCGTAAGTTGGTTGCCCAACGACGATGAAGTGTATTTCAAGCGTACATGGTTGATAACATCGTAGAAATTGTGGAATTAATTAATCGAACTTTCGTCGTTCAGTTATTCCTTACTTTAATAACTTTAAATTGAATCGCACGTAACAATAACAACTTTGGTTGCATAATTTCCTTATTTTAACGGTTTATCACGAATTTTTAGTTGCGCAGCGACGTAAAATCAGTGAATCGACACGTGATTCTCTGGTATTACAAATATTTGAATCTTTCGAGATCAATAAAGAAGTTACAAGTCAGCAGAGGCAGCAGCCTCGAGGTGGTCGATAAAAAAAGGAAAGAAGCCAAGGTCTTTTTAACCTCCTTAATCGTATCGAGGACGACTCGAGCTAGGATGGAATTTTATCTTTTTAGGTAGACAGCTTTAAACCGAGTGAATTAACAGGGCAAACCGCTAACGGTGATGTCGGTCCTTTTTACTCGTGTCTGGGGAATAATTAGCTTCCACGAATATAAAGATTCACCGCAGGATTTTTATGAAACAGCTAGTTTATAGAGCATGAATAATAAAAGGAACTCTGCCCAATGAAAAAACCAAAACTGCTCGCGAATGTTTTTCACAATCCCCGGGTAAAATAGAAATCAATCGACCGTATAAATTACTCTCATAGAAACCCCATTTTTATATAATACTTACTACACGTCGTCTATTTAATTACTTTATCATATAAAACACAACATACTTCATAACTCAACTCTAAGTATCTCCAAAAAACCATGTTCCTCTCAATACAAAAGAAAAAAGACAAACAATTACAAATCCCCATTTTCCATTTTGCACGCGATACAAATTATTCGATAAAAACATCAAACAAGATTATTCATCGAGATACAACTTTCGTCTGAAGATTGCAAGTATAATATAATTCCTCCAAAGTAACTCACTTATCTCTGACACACCCCTCATCCTTATCACTAATGAGTTTTCGCGGTAACACCGGCAGACCTCCGATATCCTACGAGGAAATTTTCGAGCGGCGGAACTCGATCGAATTGGACGCGCGCGCATTAAACATTCTTATTTCGCCGTCGCAACGAGCCCTGTTCACCGTTACAGGAATAAAAGGCCGGCGGAGGAATGCAGTCTCCCAGCCGATTTCGCGGCGTTACGATGTTCGATTCCGCGGGATCCGTACAATGTCGTACGATGTTCCGTCGGCGTGTAATTCAGATATGAAAAACGGGGCCAGCGGCGGCCGTAAAATGTCAGGTGAAATTAGTGGAGCCCGGCGAGATACCGTCGTAAACACGATTATTACCAATGAGTCATAGTCGAACGGAACGGATCCCGCGAGCCGGCCATTTTTCTGGCGACCCGCTCCTCGTTTCTTTTTCCGCTCTTTCGCGCCGCCGTCGCGAGAGGATAACGCAACGAAAGGCAATTACGGTGTAACTTTCTTCCGGGCGTTCGACGAAATTTCTCGACACACTTGGCGGAACACTAATGCCCGGAATCGATGAAACGTGAGACCGCCGCGTCTTCGAGAGGACTAACGCAACGACTTGCACATTTCAGCTGTATCTAACACAAGGTTCTCCCTGTTTCCATACCGAGCGGCAAAAAGTAACTCGCTGCGCGTTAAGTGGACGATTTCTAACATTATTTCGTGTTACATCGGGTATTAAGTCATTTTCTTCTGAACCATGTAAGCTCGGTTATTATGGTACAACGTGGTGGAAACATTAGTTTCTAATGTACGAATGATTCACGTCGCCGTAAGAAGTTACTCGCCTTTTACCGAAACATTCGTCTATCTTATAAAATACGTATAGAATACACGAGAAATCGTGCAATAAATATAACAAACCTTTACCTCTAACGCTCGATAATTTCAAATTCGATCGCGAGAAGATATTACTTAACGCCGTTAGGTGATTGTCGGTTGCATTGAAACCGCGAGAATAAATATTAACAGCCGCGATTAGATAAAGAAGGTATGAAAACTGTCGGGACGGGTCACGGGTCGCAGTTTTTCCAATAAACACACGGTTCGCTCGAAACGACTTCCTCCTGCAAGGGTTTATAAATAGAATTCAATTACGTTATCTGCCGTCTCATTCGTCAGGATCAGCGACCGTCGTCGTCGTCGTCGTCCTCCCAGTCGTCGTCGTCGTCGCAGCCACCGCCGCCGTGATTTCAATTATTTCTGTTTCGCGAGAACGATCGTTTTAATGCCTTCGTGAAAGCGATCCAGGAGCGGCGGCCGACGACAATGGAGCGGAACGGTGAAAAATCGCGGGAAGAAAGGGAAAAAACGGCGTGTCGAATTATCCTGGCACCGAGGGATCCGCTAAAAATCCGTTCACCCTCCCCCTCCGCGCCCGGCAAAAACCGATTTTGCTTTTTACAGTCAGCTCTCTCGCCGCGGTGTAAAACCCACGGTGGATTTTTCATCGATTCGAAAGCGAGAACATCGACCGGGCAACGCGCGCAAGGTCGCGCGCGCGCGCGCTCGCGCTCGCGCTCGCCATCTTGCCAGCGGTAATTCCGTTGATTCCGAGATCCGTTCGATAAAATGTAATTTACATCGAGCTATTCATAGATTCCTTGCCGGCGTTACATCATAATCGTAATATTCTACGGCCGGATTCTTTTCGCGGCGGTTTCGCTGAAAGTTTTCAGCGATGGCGGTCGGCCTGGCGTTAGATAAAATCGTGGCTTTCTATTTGGCGGGCTTTCGAATCTTTTTTAATTGCGGGGGAAACGGTCGTGCAATAACGCGGCGGGATGTAAAAGTTACGGGCTGAATTTATACCGCGGCAATTAAACAATCCGATGTTCCCCGAGATGTACCGTAATAAGGATTTCTTGCACGTAATTAGGCTGAGGATGCTTATGCAAATTGCACCTTTGCAGGACTGTTCCGCGGGAGTCGGCATTAAACAGAGAATAATTTAACGAACCTCGGTCATTGATATAAATTGAATTCCATTAACGCGCGGGCTTCTTCTTTTTCGGTGCTTCCTACGCGTCGAATAAGCGAACTAGGTCCTGTCGCAGGATTAAACACGGTGTTTATGAAATGACCCGATATAGGGTGACTGTGTCAGATTACGGTTTCATAGAGCGAAGGATTAATCCTAGTTTATCAAACCCAATTGTATGAGAAACAAAAGGCATGTTTCTATTTAAATAATCCTTTGCACGATCAATCTTCTATATTGCAAAATGAACTAAAATGCAAATGCTCTTCTATAACGCAAAATGAACTAAATAAAATTGGAGCTTCCTAAATAAACCTTGCTGCGACACGATCAATTCTCTGTATCGCGCGCGAGCTATAAAATGCAAGATGAAGGAAATAAAATTGTAGCTTCCTAAATAAATCTCGCCGCAACCACCGCAATCAGACTGAAGTCTTTAATCTAATGTGTTAGTCAATAAATGTTATCTAATTTCATACCACATGAATCACTCGATTAATTTTCAATTTCGTGACTGTATCATTATTATATATATTATATATATACATATATGTATGAACTACTAATGAAACCTATATAATTGGTAAGGGCGGCGCAATATAATGACCGATACAACCGAAAGTATAAACGTTGCAAATGGCCCGCGGCGTATCGCGCGATCAATCGCGCAAATTGTGGCCGCGATTCGGACGCAATTGCATACATGTACGCCGTGTAATAACCAGGTAATTTTGAAACCAGCCAATCTATTAACGCCGCGCAGAATTCAGCAAATAGACGGCCGCGAACAATTCGAAACGGTATTCCGAATCTCGACGGCCAGTCCATCCTCTAATTAATTATGCTCTCAATTAGTGGGCCGAAAGCACGGTTCAATTATAATAACATGATAATATATGAGCCATGGAGGGGTCGTTATACTCGCGCGATGACGTCATCGCGGTGCAGGCGAAAAAAGGAGGAAAAAAGGAAGACGCGCGAGAAGGATAGGGAGAAGGAACGAGAGACGAAGACGAAGGAGATTCTTTATCGCATAATACCGATCTCGGGGGAAAGATATTCATGCAGGAAGGAAACCTGTTAACGTCAATTAAGAAGTACGCTGACAGAGCGCATACGGCGCGAGAGATAATTACACGTCTTGCATCGTGCGAAATTCAATTTATGCAACGCGCTTCGCGGTCTCTTCTTTCTTTTTCTGAATTTTTTCCATCGTTTTTCGTCGCTTTTTGGGATCTTTTTGGGAAAAAAAAGGATTCGCTTCTGTGCCAGACAATTTATGCGGGGTAATTATTGTATGAAGAAAGGGAATTCGCGTCGATAATACGCAGAAGTCTTAATTGGTGCAGTGAATTTCAAATGCAGCGTCAACGTTAGTTTTATCTGTGTCGAAAATTTCTGCCGAATGCAGGCTGAGGCGGGAAACGTTTTTAATGGCGAGTTATGGGTGGATAATGTGTACAAAGTGCGCCGAATAATTGAGGGTTCCCGCTTCCGGGGAGCGTATTAAATATTCGGAATACAAAATAGTGTATGTTTAGCGTGTATTTAGGGTGGTATTAATTTTCTACTGAGTGGACGAGGCGGTTTTTAGTTACTTTTAGTCTTTCAGCGTGGAATATCTGTTACTTTGTGAATATTCGTGTAATTATTAATGTAATATTTCTGTTTAGAGGTATTGTGATATTGAGTTCTACATATGTTGCTTAACTTGTAAAAATTAGTATTCTTATTTGTTAAAATATTACTGATATAAAATGAATATTATTTGAAAAGCATAATAGAAAAATTCTGACATTAAAAAATTCAATTTTTAATATTACTGTACCTGACTTTAAACAATTTTAATTGTAACTTTAACAATTTACAGTTGATAATTCTAATTCTAACAGTAATAAAAAAAAAAATTTTTCTAAATAGGTAATTCTTTAATTTCTTAATATTTATATTTAATCATAAAAAATAAATGAGTTGTAAAACTTATAGAAACAATATTTCATCTCTTAACCCTCTACATCCTATCAAATTAAAAATTCACTCATTCATAGATCAATACTTTAATTCATTACAACATATCAAAAGAAAAATATATTTCAAGCAATAAAACACCCCACAAAATCCTTCTTATCAAATTCATTTTACTATTTCCCCTTGCAAATCGATCAAAACCAAATTACAAACCATCCAAAACTAGTTCTCAAAAACCACCACCAAACTACCCCAATCACAAACAGAAAAACTCGATTTCACCCTCCAAAGCGTCCACCCAGAAAAATATTTTCCAAAACATAAGAACGACACATTAAAAATTCAACCATTCCTCCCCAAAGTACCTTGCAAAACCCAACCGTGATCATTAAACAGAAAATACCTGATTCGTTCGATCTTCCGGAGCCTCCGCGCTTCCTGTCATGTTCAAAAAGGCATCGAGAGAGGTTAGGATGCTGTTCGCCGACCCCTCGGACTGTGCACGACGAATTTTCGACGAAGCCGAGGACCGTCCGCCTCGGTGAACACGACGCGATCGTCCCTGGCTCTTACGGGATCCTCTCGATCGATCTTTTTTTCCCTCGATCGCTTTTTCCCAACGAAATCTCTTTCACGCCGGCACAATACTTCCGTCGATCACGAGCGCCCGTGACGGAATGCTGGAACACTCGTGCCCGATCTTTCTCCTGCGGTTCGTTACCCCCACTACAAAGACCCTTACGCTCTTTTTTTTTTTACACGTTTCTTTAAATCCCGCGATACCATTTCGATAATGTATCGGCAATTTGCTCAACGATTACACGCCGGGCGTACACGGGTGTATACGGTGTGTTTGGCTCAGATACAGGTGACCAGATAAGTGCGCTTGATTCCGGCATGACGAATCGAGGCAACGAGACTGGTTTCTAGCGTGGAATAGTGCTCGACAGACGGGCGCGGCGTGCGGAAGACAGAACCGCCAGTTTTTGTGTGGGAAATCTTTGTTAACCCTTTGCACTCGAGGGCCGCCTTACAGTCGCCACCTGATTCGACGCAGCAAATGTATAAAATTTTCGATTTAATGTTAACCCTTTGCGGACGAATGTCGACATTCCGAAATTAAATTTTTATATTTTGAAGTCACAAAAGGATGATTTAATTTCTCGAATAGCAAGAGAGCATGCATCCTTTTGTTCTATCAATTATACAATTGATATATAATTTAGCTTCGTCTGTTGAAGGTTTGGTACATTTCAAAGAATTTTCGTCCGTAAAGGGTTAAACCTTGTGATCGATGAAAACGAAGTAAAATAGTTCTGTCTCTTAATTTATAGAAGAGAATCAATTGTGTTTGTTATGAAAAATATCGTTTATATTTAGTCGAGAAGTAATGAATATTTTTAATGAAAAATATTGTCAAGAAATCTATTTTTAGAAAAATATTGTTAAAAATAAGGGTTAACTCTTTGCACTCTAAAGTTTTTCGGTAGAAATGTTTAACGTTTTTTGGTGAAGATGTTCCTTGAAAGTAACTCGAAGGTAGATTACAAGTATATTGAGGAAAAACTGTTTCTATTTATTAATAAATTTTTAATATTAATTATCAGATTTTATGGTTTTATGTGAAATTAAATGGTTAGTCGCCTGCTGAGTGCAAAGGTTAACTTTGCTTGTCGATAATTTCTTACTCTATGATTTGTTTTTTAACTGTGATCGATGCAACTACTTTATTATTAATAATTTATTAAGAAAAAAGAATTTTTATGCTTGTTTTGTGTCTATGTTTTTTCTAAAGGTTAACGATTGATATAGGAAAGTAATATTTCATTTATGTTTCATGAAAATAAATAACTTGGATTTTTCAAATTCGATTGAAAATTTTCATCGCGAGTTTGATACGATATTGTAGGTCAAGGGGTTAATTGTTGATTTTTGTAGCTCTGATGGATTGCAATTTTTGAAGTATCGGTTGTCAATATTGGAAATGAAAAATGATTTTCATGTTTTGTTACACACAATGTGGTGCGAACTGAACAATTGGGTTTGCTCTGCTTACTGAATTGTGAATAAATTAGAATTAATAAATAGTAATGAGTAGTTATTGATTATTATTTATTAACGACAGTGTGATCAATAATAAACCATAATTATTAATAAACTTTCAATTAGATTTAAATATTAAAATTAAATAAAAATATTAAGTTAACGGTAAACTAACGCAAGCATTTCTAAACGCATAAATAAATTAATTCATCATACTATTACTATCACAATTAATCAACCATATAATTCCGTTACACTTTCTAATTAAGCAAATAACACAACTCCATAATATTCATTTCCACATTCTCAAAACCCACATCAATTTCTCACCAACCGAAAGCATCATCCAATAAATAAATTACTAAATGAAATACATAAAATAAAAACAGATTCCGCTGTTTCTTTAAAAAATAAATTGTCTAGACGTTCGAGGCTATTTTCGTCACACAAGATTATCTAACATACTGCGTCGATGATCAGAAAGGTGAAGACGCAGGATCACTGTTTAAAAAAAGTACATTTCCGGTGTGCTGGTGGATGCCCACGCGTCTGACACATACGTGTGTGTAAGTGGGTGGATACGTTCGTCAGGCTGTCGTCGATCAGTTCCACTCGTCCTAGCAGCCCGCGCGTCGTCAGGTTTATTGCGTCATCGGACATCGACCAGCCAATACGGGACCGTCGGACCAGCGTCACGTGACCGCACGCCCCTACACGCGTTTTCACCCTCCTCGGATACGCAGCACACGCACGCGTGGGTATCGCGGGTCCACATTTCCACAGGCGTCTCGGAACAATTACTCGGACAAAATGGCGACCACTCGGAATGACCATTATTTTTTCCCAAAGATCGTTTCACCATTTTCTTCAATAATCCCTTTCTTTGTTGTTACAAAGATAATTGTAAATTACCCTTTGCATTGCTGATTGCTAGATGACTTGATAGAGGAAAATTATAAATTTTGATATTAAATCTTTGTCTTCGAATTCGGGTGTCCGAATTTTTCCAAGTGTAGAAAACTTATAGAAATAGAGATTTATTTATTATAAATGTACCAGAGTTATACTTTCTAAAAGAGTATTTCATATTGAATGTTATCCTATCGTAACCAGGAATTTTACAATTTTGGTACCTTCGATAAATGTATCTATATCGTTAGGATTACTCATTAAATTCCTCTTTGTCTTTGACATTGTTGTGTTCTCAACTAATAAACATAAGGATTGACTAATAACTCGTAAGAAGAAGTTAATGCTAGATGATTTGGTACAGGAAAATTATAAATTTTGGTATTTAGTATTAACCTTTGTATATTGCATCAATACGTGAAATATTGAAAGGAAATAGCTGTTTCTTAATTTATGTGATTTTTGAGAAATTTATTTTAAAGAATCTTGTCTGCATCTGAGTAGAAAGGATTGAATATTTCGAGCGAAAAACTTTCGAGTGCAAAGGGTTGATGAAGTATTTACTGGATATAAATAATTGCCTAGGGTCTATCATAATGTGATGCATAATAAAACAATTTGATAAATTTCGACTTAGTATCGATATATAATATTGATGTGTTTATACTATTTTTAATCGAATGAAACTTAAAGTTGTTCTAGATAAGTATAAACTTGTGTGAAGATTTATAGTCAAATGATTCGTCTCTTTTGTCTTGATATTTATTTATATCATTTCTTTTATTAACTGCAACCTTAGTGGAGATTGTGCTGCATGAAATTTCATTTAAAATTCATTTGTACTTCGTTAGACATTGTCACTTTTTTCTTCTCTTCTTGAAGTGGTAAGAAGAAGAATTTCTTAATAGCCACTTAACGTTCCTTTCTCCAATTTCTCTGTTTACCATAATGTTCGTTAAATTATTGTGAAGATCAAACGCATTTCTTCCTTAGCTAAATTTTCACGGTCAAGTGAACAGACGTCAAAAGAACTACTATTCAGTCATTTTCAGTTTTTAAAACTTTTTTCTTATTAGAAACGTCAACGAGATGTTAAATTTGATCCTGTTTCCTTAGAAATTAAGACATAGGAAAAACGAAACGACTCATCTGTAAGGAACACAGGATAGAAACTAATTTCCTCACATGTCTACCCAAATATGGAGTCTTTCTTCGTCGGGAAAGTTTATTTTCTGATTTGTAGTTTTTTAGTGTGGCCTGCATAATATTAGAGTTTGTGTCACTATATGGAAAGTAAAATACTTTTACGTGGAAATCTAAATAAATGCTCAGTTTTGAAAATGGAAAGTTGGTATAATAGAAATTATTTCAATTTTAATGGTTAAAATGAAAAATCAGCAACCCAAAATGGTAACTTACTATAAATCAGATTATTTACATTTGTACGTGATCTCATAGGTGTAACTTAGCCATAGAGCAAACCACACCTCCTGTCACATTGTTGAAATTATCTGGCATATAGCCTTTGAAAATCGGCAGCAAATAATCGATAGTTTTGACGAGGGACAGAGTCTGATCTGACCAATGGGCTTCCGAACTAGGAGGGTAAAAGGCGATCCTTACGCGCACCCCCTCGAATCCGTTTCCAGAGATCAGTATATTGTCCTAGCAACCCTGGCTACTTCCAACCTTCTGTCAGGATTTTCGATGACTTGTTAGAATAAGAAAATGGCGCTTATGGTAGTGGACAGTCACCATATTATGTTTACGTTGGAAATAGTAAGCTCATTTATGGTGCTTGAAGCTTATGTTTTATTTTATTTTGTTTACTTACAGATAATACTATGATACATAAACATTTTAGTTCTAATTATAAGAATTGTCAAATTATTATAGATAAGAACAACGATATACGTAAAATTATTCTTACTTTTAACAGTTGTTTATAATATAAACCTTATGTGTACTTTAACACTAGAACTACCAGATGAGTTAGAATGACTATTTCTGATTTCCTCTTTTACAATTATGTTCTACATTTGTCAATCACTTTAAAGCAGAGAATTTATATGATATATGTATAATCATCTTTTTCGTAAATATACACTGCTGTATTTTTAAAAATAATCCGGTTAAATAAAAAAGATGCCACGATTAGAGATAGAATGAAACTTTAAAAAATCTATGTAACTTCCTTTTCTATGTTTTATGTTTCTAACAAAGAAAACTTTATAACTTAACAATTTTTACGAGGTATGTAAACTATATTATATATTTATTTATTAGAAAAATTTATTATCAGAATTTCATATAAGTATTTTGTTTATTATTATAATAAAATTCATTTAAAAAGTAGGTAATATTACTCACCTAACCAATACATAGAACGCCATATTAATTATTCATTTATAATATCTTATCACAATTGTTACAACAATTCGATGTTGTAGACCTAATCAAAGTACATTTGAATGGATAAAACACTAAACAAAATTAACACAAATCACTCCCAATCTTATAATTATTAGCACTTAATAATTCATTAAAATGCACAACATTGGCCAAACCATAAACTGTCAAAAATATTCCTACGCAATTAAGAAAATCCATTACTTGTTACAGTTAAAAATGCAATTTTAATACTGTTTATCGAATATCACCGCATCGATGTTTTACAGAACGTCACAGTTCTCATACCAGCGAGGTACTGAACTCTGACACACATAGCATTCCTTTTTTCTGATCGGGGTTGTGTTATTATTATTTAAAACAACCCTTCGAGCGATGCTGAGGGTAAAGTTACGAGCCAGACCTTTGAACAGAGGAAAGGGGGAACTAAAAAGTTGGAAGGGTGAACGATTTTTGGTCCAGGTGCCTGCAATCTTTTGGGGCTGTGGACAAGGGGTGAGCGGGAACAAACTTGCTCTCCTACTGCTGCTTTTTTCTGACAGTTTATATATTAAAAATATGAAACTACAATAAAAAATCACTGAAAAAGATCACTATCTACTCAGAATTCTTAAATAAGAAATGCTATACAATAAAATCTTTAATTCCCCTTTCAGAACAATAGTTATCAATACATATATGTGTAGAAATTAAGTTGGTCCATAAGTTGCCTTCGCGATCTACACATCTGCAGTATTTAGTCTAGCAAAAACTTTAAAATTATGGCAATATTAGACTTTCGGAAAAGTGAAAGAAGGTAATACATCGAAGAGACTTATCTGTAATTCAATAGCATTGTATATCATTTATATCATTATCATTACGTTTCTTCGTTTGTTTATGTTTTTACCGATGAAACGAAAATAATTTTTGAAATAAGTTATGTAACAATTTCATAAATTATAATTGTGTTATGTATTAAAACTTAACCTAAAATTGAAGTGACAATTAAGTATTTAATAATTACTAAATTTATGCTTAAATCTTAAACACAGTTAATTTTCTGTATATTAATGATTTATTTGTCTCCAAAATTTTGAAATGGCTGAACAAATAAGAACTTTAGTTTTATATTACATTATAAGGTCGGAATGATAGTCCTCCATCCTGGCCAAAAATTAAAATATGGATATGTTATACTGAGTATTGCAAAGGTTTTTATTGTATTTCTTATATATCATGTAGTGAACCGAATTTTTCTTTCGAGAAACCTACGAGTCATAATCGCCCTCTACGCATCATTCGGCGTACTAACCCATGATATTCAAAAATTTCAAATAATAACTAACGCTTTTGTTTTATCGTATCGAATAAAGTTAGACATTAACATTTTTAAATAATTTCTATCAGTTTTAGCAGTGTATGTACCTAAATATACTATGTTGCTTATATTCAAATATTATCTTGTGAAGTGAAGTAATTATAAAGTGACGTATTACGATCCCTAAATTCATGATAGTGTTTGCAATTTTGTTAATATTTATAAAGAATGTAAGTCGCTATTAACTTTTAATAGAATTTATTCTAAGTATTTTTATAAATATATCTTACCTTTAGAGCGGGAACAAACTTGCTCTCCTACTGTTGCTTTTTCCTGACAGTATATATATTAAAAATATGAAACTACAATAAAAAATCACAGAAAAAAATCAGTATCTACTCAGAATTTTTAAATAAGAAATACTATACAATAAAATCTTTAATTCCCCTTTCAAAACAATAGTTATCAATACATATATATATGTGCAGAAATTAAGTTGGTCCATAAGTTGCCTTCGCGATCTACACATCTGCAGTATTTAGTCTGGCACAAACTTTAAAAATATGGCAATATTAGACTTTCGAAAAAATTAAAGAGGGTAGTACATCCAAGAGACTTATGTGTAATTCAATAGCATTGAATATCATTTATATCATTATCATTACGTTTGTTCGTTTGTTTATGTTTTTATCGATGAAACGGAAATAACTTTTGAAATAAGTTATGTAATACTTTTATAAATTATAATTGTGTTATGTATTAAAACTTAACCTAAAATTGAAGTAACAATTAAGTATTTAATAATTACTAAATTTATTCATAAATTTTAAACAAAGTTAATTTTCTGTATATTAATGATTTATTTGTCCACAATATTTTACAACTGCTGGAAAAAATAAGAACTTTTGTTTTATATTACATTATAAGGTAGGAATTGCTTACCCCCAGCCTGTACAAAAATTAAAATATGGATATGTTATACTGAGTATTGCAAAGAATCTTATTGTACTTCTTATATATCATGTAGTGAACCGAATTTTTCTTTCGAGAAACCTACGAGTCATAATCACCCTCTATGCATCATTCGGCGTACTAACCCACGAATACTCGAAAATTTCAAATAATAACTAACGACTTTGTTTTATCGTATCGAATAAAGTTGGACATTAACATTTTTAAATAATTTCTATCAGTATTAGCAGTGTATGTACCTAAATATATTATATTGCTTATATTCAAATATTACCTTGTGAAATAAAGCAATTATAAAGTGACGTATTACGATCCCTGAATTCATGATAGTGTTTGCAATTTTGTTAATATTTATATAGAACGTAAGTCGCTTAACTTTTAATAGAATTTATTCTAAGTATTCCTATAAATATATCTTACCTTTAAAACGGGAACAAACTTGCTCTCCTACTGCTGCTTTTTTCTGACAGTTTATATATTAAAAATATGAAACTACAATAAAAAATCACTGAAAAAATCACTATCTACTCAGAATTCTTAAATAAGAAATACTGTACAATAAAATCTTTAATTCCCCTTTCAGAACAATAGGTATCAATATATATACGCGTTGAAATTAAGTTGGTCCATAAGTTGCCTTCGCAATCTACACATATGCAGTATTTAGTCTGGCACAAACTTTAAAAATATGGCAATATTAGACTTTCGGAAAAGTGAAAGAAGGTAATACATCCAAGAGACTTATGTGTAATTCAATAGCATTGAATATCATTTATATCATTATCATGACGTTTGTTCGTTTGTTTATGTTTTTATCGATGAAACGGAAATAATTTTTGAAATAAGTCCATGTAATAATTTTATAAATTATAATTGTGTTATATATTATAACTTAAACTAAAATTGAAGTGGCAACAAAATATTTAATAATTACTAAACTTATTCATTAATCTTAAACACATAATTTTCTGTATATTAATCATTTATTTGTCTACAATATTAAGTAACGACTTAAGAAGTAAACGTAAGAACTTCTGTTTTATATTATGTTATAGGAGTGATTATCCTTCTCCGTTCCCAAAAATTAAAATATGGATATTTTACATTGAGTATTGCAAAGGCTCTTTTATTGCACTTCTTATATATTATGTAATGGACATTATTTTTCTTTCGAGAAACCTACGAGTCATAATCGCCCTCTACGCATCATATAGCGTACTAACCCACGAATATTCAAAAATTTCAAATAATAACTAACGATTTTGTTTGATCGTATCGAATAAAGTTAGACATTAACATTTTTAAATAATTTCTATCAGTATTAGCAGTCTATGTACCTAAATATACTATGTTGCTTATATTCAAATATTATCTTGTGAAGTGAAGTAATTATAAAGTGACGTATTACGATCCCTGAATTCATAATAGTGTTTGCAATTTTGTTAATATTTATAAAGGGTATAAGTCGCTTAACTTTTAATAGAATTTATTCTAAGTATTTTTATAAATCTATCTTAGCTTTAGACCGGGAACAAACTTGCTCTCCTACTGTTGCTTTTTCCTGACAGTATATATATTAAAAATATGAAACTACAATAAAAAATCACTGAAACAAATCACTATCTACTCAGAATGCTTAAATAAGAAATACTGTACAATAAAATCTTTAATTCCCCTTTCAAAACAATAGTTATCAATATGTATACGTGTAGAAATTAAGTTGGTCCATAAATTTGCCTTCACGATCTACACATCTGCAGTATTTAGTCTGGCAAAAACTTTAAAAATATGGCAATATTAGACTTTCGGAAAAGTTAAAGAAGGTAATACATCGAAGAGACTTATCTGTAATTCAATAGCATTGTATATCATTTATATCATTATCATTACGTTTCTTCGTTTGTTTATGTTTTTATCGATAAAGCGAAAGGAACTTTTGAAATAACTTATGTAATAATTTCATAAATTATAATTATGTTATATATTAAAACTTAACCTAAAATTGAAATGGCAATAAAATATTCAATAATTACTAAACTTATTCATTTATCTTAAACACAGATAATTTTCTGTATACTAATAATTTATTTGTCTACAATATTATGTAATAGCTGATGAAAATATAAGAATTTTTGTTTTATATTATATTATGAAAAGGAGCGATAAACCGCACTCACTTTCTAAAAATTAAAATATGGATATATTGTATTGAGTATTGCAAAGTGTATTTAGTTGTATTTTATATATATCATGTAATGGACGTAATTTTTCTTTCGAGAAACCTACGAGTCATAATCGCCCTCTACGCATCATTTAGCGTACTAACCCACGAATACTCGAAAATTTCAAATAATAACTAACGACTTTGTTTCATCGTATTGAATAAAGTTAGACATTAATATTTTTAAATAATTTCTATCAGTATTAGCAATGTATGTACCTGAATATACTATGTTGCTTATATTCAAATATTATCTTGTGAAGTGAAGTAATTATAAAGTGACGTATTACGATCCCTGAATTCATAACAGTGTTTGCAATTTTGTTAATATTTATAAAGAATGTAAGTCGCTTAACTTTTAATAGAATTTATTGTAAGTATTTTTATAAATATATCTTACCTTTATTCTTATCATTAAATTGTTTGATAGCGAAGTTAACTTATTGCATGGTACATCAGTTACTTATTCTTTTAATTTGTTATATTAGAACATGACACTAAGTACATTGTTTACTTATCAATACATACAATTGAACAGTGAAGTACTACTGATAGGTTAAAACATTTTTCTAAGAAACTATTGAAACTTATTGGTGGGTTTATATCTACAATCCCATTTTCGTGATATTAAATTTGTTAATGAATGCATTCAAATTGTAGAACACATCATTAACACGCTATAATACTTTTTTTTGTTAAGTAATTATCCGTATTGTTATCACAACAAACGCCTGCAAAAATTGTTAATATGGATATGTTTTGAATATTACAACTTTTCACATCACAATCTTTCAATGTATAGAACGAGAAATCCGATTTCACCTGCGAGAAAATATAAGTTCAGATAGCCATCTAGCGGAGGAAGACAATAATAAAAACCTTTGTCTTCGAATTCGGATATCCGAATTTTTCTAAGTGTAAAATACTTACAGAAATAGAGATTTAATTATTACAAATGTACCAGAGTTATACTTTTTCAAAAGAGTATTTCATATTGAATGTTATCTTATCAGAACCAGGAATTTCACAATTTTGGTACCTTCGAATAAATGTATCTACCTCGTTAGAACTACTCATTAAATTCCTCTTTGACTTTGACAATGTTGTGTTCTCAACTAATAAACATAAGAATTGCTTAATAACTCCTAAGAAGAACTTAATGATGAATAGAAGATAAATTACGAATATTCTTCGAGTAATAGCAAACGTTTCCTCTAAATCATCGCCTTTCCGCGATCAGTAATAATTCTCCAGTATTAATATATTAACAATGAAAAGGTAGTATTGTCACTTGTTAATATTTTGCAGTAACACCAAAGATGGGCTCATCTCTATCAACTAATTTTAAACGCGCACTCCAAGATTCCCTTCCGACAACAGTTACCCTAGATA
The DNA here is from genome assembly GCF_051020985.1 of Nomia melanderi. Lineage (NCBI taxonomy): Eukaryota > Metazoa > Arthropoda > Insecta > Hymenoptera > Halictidae > Nomia > Nomia melanderi. The sequence continues at coordinate 12,873,255 of NC_135004.1, read as the reverse complement.
ATTTCCCTCGCAAGAAATTCGATAAGATTTTCACAACATTGAAGATTCTATTCTTAAAACTTTTTCCCGACACGCTTTATATTATTGATATAAGACTTTAATACCGCGTCGTCCACAAAATCAGTACCAGATTTGGGTTCCGTGAAGGACGAAGCTTACAGCAAGCGGTAACAAGAGACTCTAATGTTTGAATGCAAGGGTCGATCTCATTTTCATTTCCTAGGCGATAATTCAGCTGAAGGCTGTTCGAGTATCGAGAGTAGGCTTCATAGGCAACGGAACGTAACCAGCTAGAGGGATGGAGCGCACAACGCGTGGCGTCAAGGAGCACTGAACGATGCTGTGTCATCAAACCATCGATGATCTCGCATCCAAGATCGCTGTTACGTTGCACCATAAATAAACCTATTGTGGAGGATGGAGTACGATCTCTCTTGTAAAAAGTGAAATCATTAGGAGAGATCAACCGATGAGGGTTGCGGAAGAAATGTCGGTATAGAATATTTCCACTCTCGTTGATATAATAATTATTCATAGCGACGTGGTTAGCTTTGAAATCACCTCTGAGGATAAACGGAGGTTTGGAGTGAGATAACTGATCGAATGCGGAGGATGGCGGTGGGATGCGGGGGTGGAAGGATGGATCAACTCGACGGAGATCGAAGGATTATTAAGTTTTACGAAGGCAGATTCTATGCTTGAAATTGGAGGTGTGTTTATTAGAGAAACATTGATTGTATGGTGTACGAGGATTGTTATGGTATCGCTGTAACTTTTATCAGTTCTGTCGCTGGTAGTTGGTAACTAGGGTGGAGGAAGGAAGGTGAGGTTGAAGACGAGTCTTTGGAATGTGTGAGATGGGCTTTGTGGTTTTGAAGGAGGAATATGATTTTGTTCTGTTTTTATTGTAGATGGAATTAAGATTCCGAAGAACAATGTTGAGGGAAAAAATTATTAATTGAGAGTACGCGACAGACACAAAAATCTAGAATTGCTGAAATTTTGTCTTGCTGTATTTATGAAATTGACATGATAATTTTATTTGATTGAAAATATTTTTAATTTTTCTTAGGAAAGAATATGGAGGAGAAAGGAATTTTAGAAAGTACGTTTTTTGACTGGCAACAAAAGATTGGTAACGCAAGAAATTATATTTATATTGTATGTTAATACATGGATAGTGCTTTTAAAAGTAAGGTTGATGTTACACAATAACAAAAGATACTAATAAATATCTAAATTTCTACTAAATCGTGTAAACTTTTTAATGAAGCAATTTTCCTTATTAAGATATTTAATACTAGAGAACTACCACTAATCGCGTCAGATTGATTTGAGAGCGTTGACTTCGTAATTTTTATATTGCAAGTATTTCAATTATAAAAACGTACTTGCACAGAAAATTTAAATTAAATTTGTGTTGATACGAAAATAACACGTTATAATTGTTTTTGACATAGAATTAATGAAGAAGGTTCGCTTGACGCTTTTCTTACAAAAATTAAATATGGATATAATATTATAATTTGAATATTGCGATGAAACACTTAAGATACCCTATTGATATACAACAGCAGTGAATTCTTTCAAGCGAGAAACTACTTACCCATTATAGCCCTCTAGTGACAGAAAAAGAAACTCATAGATAAGCACATACACGCAACTACCACTTATCTTAAATCTACGTAAATACTTCTGTATAATACTCATAAAGATATGTTCGTAGAAGATAAATATTTATAAAAAATCATAGCTAAACAATTTAAATACACAATAAGTTTATTTGCAACATAAAAATTATAAGAATAAATTATTAAAGTACTTTTAGTAATGTCATTCATGAGTAATGTTTTTATTAATATAAATATAAATTTCTGTCAATAAAGTAAGGAATATTACATGTAACACACACATATACATTAATTTTATTAATAAATTATTTTATAATTATGATAAAACGTAAATTAATAAATAATTGACATAAACAAATTCTGAATACCAAAAAATTATTTATTTTATGATGAAATTAAACTACATGTTAAATTAGAAAATTTGGTAGATTATGTATGTACAAATTTAGGCAGGACCTAGAATATCCAAATTTGTGGTAGTATCTTGAAGATTACTGTGAGCTATCATATATTCAGAAACTGATATGTAAAGTCCAACTAGTAATCCAATTACACTTGCTATATAAATGTTTCTTTGAAAAATAATACATGTTGCTACACAGAGACCAAAATATGTAGCATATCTGGCAATGTTCTCCTGTTTCTTGCGACCCAAAAGATCAGAATCTATAAATTAATATACATTATATCAATAATTTATATTGTTAAAATTTCTGTATTAGACGATTTCTATTAAATATGCATTATAAAACTTACTTATACATAAATTATCCTGTTTATGATATTCATCAGCACATTTTATACACATATCTGGACCATCACCAGTGCAACCACTACAAGCTTTATCACAACCTAAATTAAATAAAAAGATTAGTTCTCTAATTTTCAGTGAAAGGTATTTCCAATAACTTACTTAGACAGTTGTAACCTCCTTCTTTGTTAATACAAAATTGATTGCCAGGACAATACTTATTACTATTTATACATTCATCAATATCGGTACAACCTTGCCCATCTATCATTTGCCATCCTTTTGCACACTTCTCACAACTTTTTGGTCCTGCTCCTTTACAGGGACCATGACAGGAAGCATGACATTGAGAACACAATAATTTATTCTCATCTTTATAAGATTCATAAAATCCAATCTCACATTCAGAACAATTTTCTCCTTGATAGCCTTTATCACAAAAGCATCCACCATTTCCTTTCCTAGTACCTGCTCCTTTACATTTACCATTATTGTTACAAATTTTATCTGGAAATCCTGGACATGGTACACACTGTGGTCCAAAATGATCTTTTGGACAACATCGCCCAGTTTCTTCAATACATATATAATCAAAAATGTCTGGATGTTTATTTTGTTGATGAAACCACCACTCTTCTATCTTGCTTTCCAATTCTTCAGCCAAAGCATGGCACTGAATCTTACCACGTTCTACTTCTTTACATAAATGTTCCTGTATTTCTATTAATCTAGTTTCACTTTTTGAATATGAACCTAACTTATCTTCTTCCCAAGCACTATCTCCTCCATCAAATTTCTCACGCTTGGTTCTTTCTATACCCTATGGAACAAAAAATATATTAGTAAATATATAAACTACATGTTGAAAAGATATTTAACTGAAAATATAATTGTTTAATAAAAACAAAATTATAGAAGAAGTGTCTTTATGTATATAAATCATAAATAATATAATATATTGTCACTACATTCTAATTTTAATTATAATATTTTTATCATTTAAAACATGTAAAAAGTAACAAACTCACCTTTTTGAAACTATTTATTAAAACTTTACAAGCTGCACAAGGAGGAAATTGTTGTGCTTTGAGTTCTTCACTTGATGGCTTTTTGTTACACTCCACAGAAGTGATATAAAATAAAGTAAACAAATGAAGAAAAATAACACCAATAGTTTTTCGCATTATTCCACTCGAATGTGCCGGCCACTGTTATACGTCAACATGTAAATACGTATATAAGAATATAAAAGAAGATTCTTTTCTCTGTTTTAAAAATGAAACGATACTAAAACTGTGAACGATCTACTTTAAAATATTTTATATAAAATAATTATTATACAAAATACTTCAATGGTATTTTCAAAGTGAATAGATTACAGATTTTTCTAGACCGTCAGCAAAAGACCAGACGACAAAACATTGTTTTATAAATGGGCATGCGCGTTTTAACAAGTATGTCTACATTTTGACCAATCCAGAAATGGCACATGTTATTTAGTTCTCAAAAATACATTATGTGAATATAGTATTTATTTCAAATGTATGTAATTTGAATTTAATACTTTATCTAACACTATAGTAATTATAACATTTCTTGTGTTTTTTATTAATATTGTAACACCTGTTTTATCATTTTATGTAAATAACACTATTGTCTACCAATTATTTATAAATCAAGGATAGAATAAAAATATTCTATGAAAATTGTATAAAGAATTTGTAAATTAATATAACACAATTTATGAAAATACATTTTATGACAATAATTATCAAATTATACTCATATACACCGAAATCTGAAATTATCGTTTTAGCGCAGTATCCTCCAAACTGCACGTGAATATCTATTGAGATAGTGTGTTTCATGGCAATAGTGACGTGTCTTCAGTCGTGTCAAATTTTCAAAGGTTAGGAAGAAGGTATGTGTATTTAAACACATTATTTTATTTGACACGTAATAAAAGATGTTGACGAAATTTGAAACAAAGTCTGCTCGTGTGAAAGGGCTTTCTTTTCATCCAAAACGTCCCTGGGTTCTTGCAAGGTAAATTATAAACTTCATATTTATTATCTTTTTAATATATATACATTCCAACTTACATATCATAAAAATAAAATTAATTTCTGTTTTGTTTTACCAAGTAATAATGACAAATTTAAAAATATTGAATCAAAGAATATTATAGAGCAATAATATAAATATCTTTTTATAGTTTGCACAATGGAGTCATACAATTATGGGATTATCGTATGTGTACCCTGTTAGACAAATTTGATGAACATGATGGACCTGTTCGTGGAATCTGTTTCCACAATCAACAGCCTCTGTTTGTATCTGGTGGTGATGATTATAAAATTAAAGTATGGAATTATAAACAGCGAAGATGCATCTTCACTTTATTAGGACATTTAGATTACATCAGAACAATAGTATTCCACCAAGAATATCCATGGATTCTAAGTGCATCTGATGATCAGACAATCCGTATTTGGAACTGGCAAAGTCGTACATGCATTTGTGTATTAACAGGACATAATCATTATGTAATGTGTGCACAATTCCACCCTACAGAAGACATAATAGTATCTGCTTCTTTGGACCAAACAGTTAGGGTATGGGACATTTCTGGCCTAAGAAAGAAAAATGTAGCTCCAGGTCCAGGAGGCTTAGAAGATCATTTAAAAAATCCTGGAGCAACTGATCTATTTGGTCAAGCTGATGCTGTAGTAAAGCACGTGCTTGAAGGTCATGACCGTGGTGTCAATTGGGCAGCTTTCCATCCTACATTACCTTTGATTGTTTCTGGAGCTGATGATCGACAAATTAAAATGTGGAGACTGAATGACGCAAAAGCATGGGAAGTAGACACATGTCGTGGCCATTACAACAATGTTTCCTGTGTCTTGTTCCATCCTAGACAAGATTTAATTCTTTCAAATTCAGAAGACAAGAGTATACGTGTTTGGGATATGACAAAACGTAGTTGTTTGCACACATTTAGAAGAGAACATGAAAGATTCTGGGTCCTTGCTGCTCATCCTACTTTAAATCTCTTTGCTGCTGGTCATGATTCTGGAATGATCATTTTCAAACTTGAGAGAGAACGTCCAGCATATGCTGTGCATGGAAATGTTCTTTATTATGTGAAAGATCGTTTCCTTAGAAAATTGGACTTCACTACCTCTAAAGATACTTCTGTTATGCAGTTTCGTGGAGGTGGAAAGACTCGTCCTTACAGTATGTCATATAATCAAGCAGAGAATGCTGTTTTAATCTGTACAAGGTCACCCCATAATGTTGAAAACAGTACTTACGATTTATGTATGATACCTCGCGAGGGTGATTCAGTTACTGAGGCTGATACAAAACGAGATTCTGGAGTCACTGCTATTTGGGTTGCAAGGAATCGTTTTGCTGTATTGGACAGAGTCTATTCAGTATGTATTTAAAAGATATTTAATGTAAAATAGGTAAAAGAGAATTAAATGTAATCAATCTGTTTTTCTATTACAGTTGGTCATTAAGAATTTGAAGAACGAATTTACCAAGAAGGTACAAATTCAAAACTGCGACGAAATATTCTATGCTGGCACAGGAATGCTTCTTCTACGTGACGCTGACCAAGTAACGCTTTTTGATGTTCAGCAGAAAAGAACATTAGCTGAAGTAAAAATTTCTAAATGCAGATACGTCGTTTGGTCTAGTGACATGTCCCATGTTGCTCTACTTGCGAAACATACAGTCAATATCTGTAACAGACGATTAGAGTCTTTGTGCTCTGTTCATGAAAATACTCGAGTTAAATCTGGAGCTTGGGATGATTCTGGAGTATTTATCTATACTACTAGTAATCACATTAAATACGCAATTAACAATGGTGATCACGGCATCATCCGCACATTAGACTTACCAATATATGTAACTAGAGTTAAAGGCAATCAAGTTTATTGTCTAGACAGAGAATGTAGACCACGAATTCTTAGAATAGACCCAACAGAATATAAATTCAAATTGGCTTTAATTAATAGGAAATATGAAGAAGTACTGCATATGGTTCGAAATGCAAATCTTGTTGGTCAGTCTATAATTGCCTATCTGCAACAGAAGGGTTATCCTGAAGTTGCTTTGCACTTTGTGAAAGATGAAAAGACTAGATTCGGACTTGCTCTTGAATGTGGAAATATTGAAGTGGCTCTAGAAGCAGCAAGATCTCTTGATCAGAAGACTTGTTGGGAAAGTTTGGCTCAAGCAGCCTTGCTACAAGGAAATCATCAAGTTGTAGAAATGTGTTATCAGAGAACAAAGAATTTTGAAAAATTATCATTCCTCTATCTCATTACTGGTAACTTAGAAAAATTACGTAAAATGATAAAAATCGCAGAAATTAGAAAGGATGTCTCTGGTCAATATCAGGGTAGTCTGTTACTTGGTGATGTTTATGAGCGTGCAAAAATTTTAAGGGTATGCATTTTCACAATTGCTAATCACAATTTAATTTATTCTTATATAATGTTAATTTTACTTTCTTGTATTTCAGAATTCTGGTCAAGCATCTTTGGCTTATGTAACTGAGAAGGTTCATGGTATTTCATCTCCAGAAGACGATGCTCAATACAGTTCTATGAGCGAAGAACTTTCTGCTCTAGAAAAGGGAGCAGTGTACCTGCAACCACCTGTACCCATTCAACAAGCTGAAAATAACTGGCCACTGCTAACAGTTTCTAAAGGTTTCTTCGAGGGTGCAATGTTGTCGCGTGGAAAGAGCCAAGTGGCTGCTGCTTTAGCTCCAGAAGACGATAGTGCCGTACCTGTTGAAGGATGGGGTAATGATGAAGAATTGGGAATAGATGATGAAGAAGGTGGAGAAACAGAACAGCCTCCCGAAGGAGAAGAAAGTGCTGGATGGGACGTTGAAGACGTAGATTTACCGCCAGAACTTGAAGCTGCAACCACTGCAACTGAAGATGGCTATTATTCACCACCCACGAAAGGAGTACCACCAACGCAACATTGGGTGAATAATTCTCAATTAGCTGTGGACCATGTACTAGCTGGATCATTTGAAACCGCATTTAGACTATTGAATGACCAAGTTGGCGTTGTTGAATTCGCCTCTTATGAGAATCTCTTTATGAGTACTTATGCTCGTGCTCGAACAGCGTTTGATACGTTACCCAGTATACCTTCATTATATGCATATCCTCAAAGAAATTGGAAGGAAACAAATCCTAAAAGCGCTCTGCCCGCAGTAGGATTGCATCTTACGGATTTAGTTCAGAGATTACAAGTATGTTACCACTTGACCACTGGTGGAAAGTTCCCAGAAGCTATAGAAAAATTCCAAGCAATTTTACTTAGTGTACCGTTATTGGTTGTGGATACAAGACAAGATATTGCAGAAGCACAGCAATTGATTCAGATTTGTAGAGAATATATTTTAGGATTGAAGATGGAAACAGAAAGAAAAAATCTGCCTAAGGCTACTCTAGCTGAACAAAAACGCATTTGTGAAATGGCAGCATACTTTACACACTGTAGTTTACAACCTGTACATCAAATTCTTACTTTGAGGATAGCTGTGAATATGTTCTTCAAGTTAAAGAACTACAAAACTGCTGCTTCCTTTGGTAGAAGATTGCTTGAATTAGGACCTAAACCTGACTTGGCACAGCAAGTCAGAAAAATATTGCAGGTATGTATTTTTATATGTACATTGTTTAAACAGGTGATTGTAATTGGTTTAATTCATTTTTCAGGCGTGTGACAAGAATCCAGTGGATGAACATCAACTAGTGTATGATGAACATAATCCATTCTCATTATGTGCCAGCACCTTTGTTCCAATTTATAAAGGTAAACCAGAAGTCAAGTGTCCACTATGTGGAGCAAGTTATTTACCACAGTTTAAGGAGACTGTGTGTAAAGTCTGTGAAGTTGCATTAGTTGGTAAGGAATGCATTGGTTTAAGGATAAGTCCTGTACAATTTCGATAATTTTCTGCTGTTTTTATATTCATTAACTTAGCAATGAAATTCTATCATCATTTAAATACTAAACACAGAAATGCATTATACATACAGTACCAATGTTTCTATTTGTTAACTGTATTAGATGTAAAAGGTATTATATCATTCCAAAAAGTATTGTAAATATCATGAAGCATAAACATGTAAATCCGAAAATTAAAGAATGTTTTCTTCAGTCATGTACCAAGGAAAATAAGTGATGCATTTTACTATGTTTGTATTGTAACTACTTCATACAGAAACAATATAAAGTATATTTTAAAAACAAGCATGTATACAAGTGAATTTCAGTAGATACTAGAATTATAATTTGATATGTTTACTTTAAACATTTTTTATTTGTACAATTTATCTTATGCATATTTAAATAAATGTTATTCACAACTAAAACGCTGCGAAACGTGTTTTCCTTGATAATAAAAATGCAAATTTGTTCCGACTGCTTTTTCCAACTCTGATTGGTTGTTTTTGACATTCCAAATCGCGTAAACAAGAGTGGGAAAATGCTATTGATACATAAGAAATATCACAGGATTATATTTATTTAATTATAATTCATACAATATCAAGATGTGCTTTACGAATATTAAAATCTTAATCTCCTGAATACTTGTCCAACCAACTCTCACTTTCTGAGAGGTAAACCGACATCCCATCTATAACTCAAGGTTCAATGACGCGAACCAGCGTCATACAAATGCTACTGTTCCGTCACTGATCTTCCTTGAATATAGTGCTTGTTAAAAGGAGGATTCACATGGCGCTAGTGAAACAAGTCCACAGTGTGTAAAGGTTATGTAACACTATTTAGAGTTTTAGCTTATATAAAGCTAGATGGAACTGCCTTCTCTTTTACGCTATAAACTCGCTTCCTAATCCCTACATCTTATAGTTCACGAGTAGGGAGACAATAACGAAGAATTTTTATTACTTTCAGTCATACATATTCATTACATAAAATAGAGTCTTTAATTTTACTACTTCATTATCATTAAAATATTTATAAGGTAATAAAAAGTCTATACTATAGAAATATAGAATAACAATAATTTACATAGTCCATATTCAAGTCTTGCACAATATTCCTGAACAATTACATTGTGCCCATGCGTATCCTCATATTAACCTAAAAAAACAGTTAAATTATTACACTGTAATTACAACTTCAAAAGAATCATATGATCGTAATAAAGCCCCCATAAGTAACAGTTGAATATTCAAGGTACAGGATGTTCATTTGTTGAACAAATTTACAAAAATCCCTAGGTTGATGTGTGTTGGTAACATATGCGGTCGTTACCGACGCAAGTTGTGTTCAATGGTGGACGAAGATTGCGGAGGCCTCTTGTGCGTGCCGTCAAACTACTGATTGTAACAGCTTTTTCGGCAAGTACTAAAAACCTCTTGTTGAATGTTCGTCACGTTAGACTGAGCCGTCCGTACATGAGAATTCGTGTAATTCGTAAAGTAATTATCAGTACGTAATGAAATCCTCGATCGCGCCGTTTTTCGTCAGTTTGACGGAAGTTCCGAAAGGGATGCGAAGCTGCGTTCCATCTAAAACAGTCGCGAAGAATATTAGTAGATTAGACTCCGCTCCAGCATATGATCGGGCCCCTGTTTGATTGTAATGATGATTGTGCAACGTGAAAAATATATATTGTCTATTCAACTTAAGATTAGAGCAAAACACAACAACAATGGCGGCGCGGGTGGTCACGTGATGTATCTCCCATTGGCTCCTTTTGCATTAAGCAGGGCCGTACTTGTGTGTAACAAGTTTTAAAAAATACTGTAGATGACTTTCATTTTTTTAATGGAAACAGGACGTTAAATATTCATAGATTCGTGTAATATATTTAAAAAGATCTGGACTCGTGTCTTTCTGTAATAAAACAATTATTATTTAAGATTAATGTAAAATAGAAGCTATCGTGAATATAATTTTGATGCACCCCCTTCGTTCACTGTATGCCTTATTTTATGACACGTTCCTGTGAAGGTCACGTGGTTTTGTTGTGTTTTGCTCTAATCTTAAGTAGAACAGATAATAAACAGCCGGAATACTGACATAAACCACTTCCACAAGTGAAATTCAAGTCTTTTATTGAACAAATTTGTAGTTTCTGTTGTCTTTTCAATTTAGGATCGAAGCAAAACATAATAGAACTAGATGACTTTCTTAGAAACATAGTATCCAGCTGCAGTATACACTAGAAAAAAGGTTTTTAACAGTTCTAAAAACTTTCGATTTTCCTTTATGTTTTGTATGAATAACGACTTAAAAAATTAAAAAGAGACTAAAAAATGCTGAGCTTTCAGTTACGTCATTTGAAAGTCAAATGTTTAATGTGTCACTTCATTTATAAAAATTATGCAGTCATTCAGGGTTTTTGCTGACTTATTGTAAGCAGGCATGATCTTGGCCGGCATAAAATAGACCAATGAGAATTCTGTCATGTGACTATAGACGCCGCCATTTTTGTTGTATGTATTTTGTTTCGATCTTAAGTCAAATAGACAGCAAGTAGTTTTTTAATGAAAAGTATTTAAGTGGCACTAATGGGGTAGCCCACAGAGCATAAAGTTTACAGGTAGAGTCGTTCTCTTGTAAATTTAGATAAAACTACTTTCATGATATTTACAATACTGTCAAGAGAATTTATTTTCATAATGCAAAAAGACATTGTTTTCATTCACCTACATCATTTGTAATGTTTTTTGTTAATGAAGTTGTACTATTTATTTGTAACACTATCATAGACAACCAAATGTGCTATACTTTCTCGTCAAACAATTAATTCCGAAGCGCCCTCCTGTGACTGGAAAAGTTAAATTCACTTAATGTGCTAGATATAAATTTTTTGGAATAATTTTTTTTTAGTACATTCTAATGTTTTGTTGATAAAATGGAAATAGTTATATTATATCTACTATAGGTACAATTAGAAAGTAATTCATTTTTTTTTTGTTTCTTGATTCGTTCATTGATAGATAGCGCTTTAGAGAAATTGCAAAAATGGAGGCGGGTTTGTCTATCTTTATAAAAGATAAAGCTTTACCTCTATATGGCGTTACACAATCTTTATAAGCTGTAGCCCCGCTTCACTAGCGCCACGCGTGCTTACGTTCTCTGTGACAATACTCTACTTTTCCCACCCCTCCATCGGTTAGCCTGAAACTAAAAAGTACTTTCTTGCATTGTCATATTCAATGCCTCGTTCGCAAAACTAGATTTGAAATGCAACGATGATACCTAATTCTTTTTGTGCGAAATTTCAATTCCTTTTTTTTCAAGATTTAAGGAACCTTTTGCGGTAAAAGTATTATTTATTTTTTTAATTAATCACGAGAAATTAATAAAAAATCGCAGACAATTAAGAAACATACTTTCATAAAATAGTATAATAAAAATAGCATTTAAAAAAATTTAGTATAACATTATATATATAATCTCTGCTGCATAAAACAAATAGAATGCGCTGCAGTTTTCAAAATATTTATTATAATGTATTCATTTTATGATAACAATTTGACATATTTCCAGAGTTCAGTAATTCTTTCGTAAAAATTGTTTATATAATTTATCCTCTTTTTTATCCGTGCGAATAATCCATAGAACGAATGAACTATACGTAAGTGCCTACATCAAGAGAACAAATTAATTACCGGCTCTACCACCTACAAGCATGGCGCTGCGAACTGACCATTGAATATCACAACATAAGAAAGAGCTTGAATTTTCGCTGGTGACTCTTGGTAGTTGGAGTGGGGTGGAAAAGTATTCTGATCGCCAGTGTACATACGTGTTGCGTTACAGACGTCTCCTGATTCGTATGGAATTTTCGTAATTTAAAACTCTTATCGGGAAATTATCGCTGTGCGTCACGTTTCCATGAACCATTTGTTTGGACAGTAACGGAGAGGCGATTCGTGAAATACAACCGATAAGGGAAGGTTATAATCGAAAAGTTCGGATATCGACGGTGTTGAGAAAATCGAGAGTAGTACATTTTCGTCAAGTGTGTGAACTTTCGAGTTTATTCAAATAGGGGGCATACGAATTGTGAATAGTGAAGGTATCGAGGTACCAAGATAAGGAAGGGCGCACTATCTCCGAAACCATCGGGCGCCCTACTGCTCCAGGGGTAACTCGGTGGTTCGTAGTCGCGCGGTATGAACAAATGATGTGATCAACGGTCATCATGGCGGCACCCATACTAAAGTGGAAGCGGATCACAAATACGACCGGGCCCCAGCCGAGACCCAGACATGGACACAGGGCGGTCGCTATTAAGGACCTCATGGTTGTTTTCGGCGGTGGAAACGAGGGCATTGTTGACGAGCTTCATGTCTATAACACGGGTAAGTAGCATCGCTGCTGTGCGTCTTTTGTGCGCGCCATTCTTGATGATTCCCGCGATCCAAGATGGCGACATACGTTGTCAAGACGGTCACCGGCCGGATCACCGAAGAAACGCGAATTTCGTTCATGCGAAATGTTTTATTATTATGCGTTTTATGTATTCCGATTGTACCACAATCTATGGATTTTCCAGTTTCATATGACAGCCGTCAAAATAGTTTCATATGTTGAATTGGCGCGATCTGTCATTTTTCATGTGTATACTCTACGGGAGCGGCCATTACTGTCCTCTATGCCCCACCACTGATACGTTGTGTTTCCCGTCGTTCCACGTTCACGCTTCACCTTTCCTTGTCTTTTTTCCTTCCGTTCCTATTTCTCCTCCCACTCTTTCGTTTTACGTTTTTACAGCCCTTCCGTATCATGGATGCCCGCTGCATTTCTTTTTCGTTTCGTTAGAACATTCGTACGCATGCGTATTTCGACGCGCACTTTGCATTTAGTTTTAAAAAGTTTTCTTAAATAATACCCTGTGTTCTATATGTAAATGTATGTCACATAACAATAATATATAGTTATGTATCTTAATTTAGTTGATGTTACAATAATTCAAGAGTATAACGAGTATAATATAAACCGTATTATACAAGGAATTTGATATTTTTTTTAAAGTTTTCAAGAACATCAGCCAATTTGTCAATTAAAAGTAACTCATATGAACAGATTTAAATAGATTAGATATACATAAAAGTGTCTAATTTCCTTTTTTATATGATATCCATGTTTTTTTACAGCAACTAACCAATGGTTTGTACCATTGACAAAAGGTGATATTCCACCTGGTTGTGCAGCCTTTGGACTTGTTGTTGATGGTACTCGGATTTTGGTTTTTGGTGGTATGATAGAATATGGAAAATACTCAAATGAGCTTTATGAACTTCAAGCAAGCAGATGGGAATGGAAAAGATTAAGACCAAAACCACCCAAGCAAGGTCTTGTACCACGTCCCAGATTAGGACATAGTTTTACCCTTATTGGTAATAAGGTCTTTGTTTTTGGAGGTTTATCTAATGCAAGTGATGATCCTAAGAATCATATACCAAAATATTTAAATGAACTGTATACCCTTGAGCTGTTCCTTGATGGAGGAACAGCTTGGGATATACCAAATACTTATGGACCTGAACCACCACCCAGAGAGTCTCATAGTGGAGTAGCTTATACTGATCGAAACACGGGGAAAACTAGTTTGGTCATCTATGGTGGTATGAGTGGTTGTCGATTGGGTGATTTATGGTTTCTTGATATTGATACGATGACTTGGAATAAACCAGTGGTACATGGACCTACTCCATTACCACGTTCTCTTCACACTGCCACTTTAATCGGTCATCGAATGTATGTTTTTGGAGGATGGGTACCACTTGTTGAAGATGTTCAGGTGGCAACCCATGAGAAAGAGTGGAAATGTACAAGTACATTGGCTTGTCTAAATTTAGGTAAGTTTGTGTAAATAATATGGTCTATGTGAACTAGTAAAATAATATTAATATTATTTTAGAAACACTGACATGGGAGGAATTAACGCTTGATACTTTGGAAGATAATGTTCCTCGTGCTCGTGCTGGTCACTGTGCAGTTGGAGTGCATAGCAGACTTTATATATGGTCCGGTAGAGACGGATATCGCAAAGCTTGGAACAATCAGGTTATTGTTAGTTCTTACAATTACTTGTCAATGTAAGGATAGTTTTATCTATTTTGTAATGTGATGTATCTGTCTAGGTTTGTTGCAAAGATTTATGGTACCTCGAAGTTAGTAAACCTCCTGCTCCATCCAGAGTGCAATTAGTGAGAGCTTCTACTCAAACATTGGAAGTTAGTTGGACAGCAACACCATCGGCTCAATATTATATATTGCAAATTCAGAAATACGATATGCCTCCAGCTACGACCGGCACCTTTCCTACAGTCAGTACACAAACCAGCACCGCGCCTACTACTGCACCAGCAGTGGTTACACCTGCAACTGTTCCTGTTACATCTCCGCCCATTACTACCGTTGCTGCTCTTCCATCGACTTCAACTTCTGCTCGACCATCCGTAGCACAAACTCCCGTACGAATACAATCAACTGTACAAAGCCCGGTTCAGAAACCAGTACCATCACAAGCTGTAACGAAACCAGCTAGTCCAATGGCGCCAAGAGTAGCTGGGAATCTCATTCGAATTCGTTCACCAATAGTTACTTCAGCACCGACGACGACAGAACAGACTCCAGTTTCTAACACAACGGTAGCAGGTCAAACACCAGCTGCTATGTCAGGTATTGCTGCTTTGGCCGCAGCGGCTGCTGCAACTCCAAAAATAAGTATGAATAATGTTCCAATCCTTCCACAAACTACAGCTAATACGATTAGAATGAAAAATGCTCAACCTGGTCAACAAATACGTTTCGCCGCACCTGGAGCAACAGTGCTAAGAACTGCGACTCCACAACAAAGTAAACAAATCATCCTTCAGAAGCCAGGTCAGAATATATCTGGTCAACCTCAGATTGTGCATCTTCTTAAAACTGGGCAAGGAATGGTAACAAGTATGCCTAAAGTCAGTCTGATTCCTGGTAAGACTGTTCAAGCAACAGGTGCGAAACCTCTAAACCAAGGGCCAACGATATTGAGATTAGTAAATCCTAATACAGTAGCAGGATCGAAAATACTTACAACCATGAAAACATCTAGTATTGTTGCCATGAGCAAAGGTCAAAACATCAGCGGCAAACAGACGATAATGATTACAAAACCTGGAAACAACGGTGGTCTAGTTGGTCGTAATCAAATAATCGTAGTAACAACAGGTTCCGGTTTAAGAGCTGTACAGGCTGTCACAACGTCTCAAGCTGGTAACGGGCAAACAAGTAACATTACCACACCTGTAAATGTTTTACCTTTGTCAGCTACTAATCATGTAACAAATCAGCAAGGAGTGAAAATGATCGTCGTTTCGTCTGGTGCAATGGGAGGTGGAACTGCCGGGAAGCCTATTACTATTACAGTTCCAGGCCAGGGTGGTGTACCAAAGACTGTAACGATTGCTACAAAGGGGAACCCTCAAGCTATTTTCAACACTGGAAAGAATCAAATTGTTACTGTGCCACAAATACAGAAAACACCGGAATCTGTCACGGTGTCTGGAAAACCTGTGACACTACAAATGTCCGGAGGAATAGGTGCGAAAACGGTTACCTTGATGCCCACAAGTAGCTCAGTGGTAACTACTTCCAGCGCGTCGGATGCGATAGATACTAGTAAAATGTTATTTGTTCCATCACAAAAACAACCATCAGCAACATTGGCATCTACAACTGATGGTCCTGCTACAACTGACGCTGCATTGGCTGCGTTAGCTGCAGAAGCAGGTTTAATAGATCCAGTTCAAGAGCCTTCTGGTAGTTTGTCTTTCATGGTGGCTACGGATGATAGTGGCGCAGGAGACGGTAAAATAGACAATAGCTGCAATGGTAACGAAGCTACCACAGCGGCTGCTTTGGTATCTCAGATGGGAGCTGGCGAGACAATGCAAGTTGTCGGCAATGGTGACTTCGTGATTCCTCAGATGGATGGCCCAGCAGATATTCTCTTATCTGAAGATGAAGAGAACGAGAAAATGGATTTAGACGAAGATCCCGCGACTGAAGATCAAGAAGAGACACCTGCCGTAGAGTCTGCAGAAATGGAAGAAGATATTGGTGCTACAACTACCGATGATGTTCATATAGAAGAGAGTGAAGTGAAACATTCAGAAACCTCAGAGGCTATACCTGAAATCCCTGTTTCAACTAGTACTGCGGAGGAACTGCCTTCAGAACCGGAACCCTCAGTTGACTCACAACCGGATGAAAGTGAAATACCCGTAGAAGCTACAAATGATCCGGAACCGACAAATGAAAATGACATGCAATCTGTAGCTAATTCATCATCCGAGGAAACGCATATTAAAACTGAAAACGATGACACGCCAGAACCCGTAGAAGCTCCGTCGGAAGAGACATCTATGCCAGATGCCATAGAGCCGTCAGAGCATGATGAAGCCGAACAAATTGAAAATAATGACATAAAAGACTATGAAAAGTCACCAGCTCCTGAACATTTATCACCCGAAGATAGTGTATCACAGTTTTCACTAGAAGATAGCCAAGACGCGGTAAAATGTAAAGATGAAGATGCTGAGCCAGCGATGGATCTGCCCGAAGAAAATTCTCCGATAGAAAAATTAGAAGATAATGACGAATCCATGGCCACAGACCCTTCAATGACTCCCGCCGATGTAAATATGCCAATGGCAACCCCCATTATAACACCAGATATACAAGTAAAGTTAGAACAATCCGATGAGCCAATGGAACAAGAGAAAATAACTGAACCACAAATATCATCTGCGAATAGCGTTGCATCTCTCGAGAAAGAGATGGATGTTCAAAAACCAATGACCCCGATCAAAATCGAAGCGAAGGAGGAACCTATTAAGAAAGATAATTTGAAGCAGGATAAACTAAATGACAGCAGATCAGAAAGTGGGGATGATTCCACAGCATTGACTACATTGGCTACAGCTGCCTTAGGTTCAGCCGAACAACCAGTAAAGATAAAAACAGAGCAGGTAAACTTATATTTTTGTATATTTCTTGCTGTATCGTCACATGAATTATAATGTAAATTCTTTAATATATATTCATAGACTGAAGAGGAAAAGAAAGAAGCAGAGTGGTACGATGTTGGTATAATCAAAGGGACGAGTTTTACTGTACAACATTATTATTTACTTGATGGTGAACCAATAGATTTAGATATTCCTGCAAAATCGTTGAGTATGGATATTTTCAAGGGAAGAACCAAGGTTGCTTTAGAACCTGGAACGGCTTATAAGTTCAGAGTTGCCGCTGTGAATAGTTGCGGGCGAAGTGCTTGGAGTGAGGTAAATAAAGTGATTACAAGTGCTATGGAAATCTACATGATAAGTATGAAATTTCATTTTATCTTAAGGTATCTGCATTCAAAACGTGTCTTCCGGGATACCCTGGAGCACCTAGCGCTATAAAAATTTCCAAATCTGCGGAGGGTGCTCAAATTTCTTGGGAACCACCGTCTAGCAACGTTGGACCTATTTTGGAATATTCTGTTTATTTAGCTGTGCGGAGTGCTAGTACCGCGTTGAATAATGACGGGGAACCAAGAACAATTCTGTCGACTCCAAATCAGTTAGCCTTCATTAGAGTCTATTGCGGTTCGAATAATTCTTGTTCGGTGACAAATAGTTCTCTTAGTTCCGCTCACGTTGATACTACTACAAAACCGGCCATAATATTTAGAATAGCAGCACGAAATGATAAAGGATATGGACCAGCAACCCAAGTGAGGTGGTTGCAAGGTTAGTGTACATTTTTTTTACCTCTTATACTATTAATATTTTATACATTGAGTTTTATTAAAGATTCCTATATCATCTTAGTAAAATTATATAATTTTTAATAGAAAATAATTAAAAAATAGATTATATTTAAACGGTTAACTAATATGTTATCGATAGATCCCACCACCGCTGTGAAGAGTAATCCTCAGATGAAGAGATCTGGTTCGGACATACGCTCACAGACAAACTCTCCTCCGAAGAAAATGAAAATAGACGCCAAGTGATAACTTCTCGTGAGCCTGTTTTCTCATTCCTCGAGAGAACAAAAGTTTTACTCATTATTTAATTTCCGCTGGTACACACGCCTAACAACGATAATGAAAAACAGTGCATCGTTCGAATAAGCGACGTGATATATGCGAGTAAATGAAAGAAGTGAATGCACGATAAAGAGCGATAGAAGAAGTGTCCACAGCTAGAATGAGGTATAAACATAAGGGTTTAAAAAAAAAAGAAGTATTTTAAGTGTTCTGTACGAGTACAAGATCTTTCTGTACCGCGTTTTCTGACTCACCGTTATTCTCCTATTCCCTCGCGAACGCGCGACATTTTTCTGTAAAGATAACACGAGTACTGTTAATAAATGGTAAGGTGGTTATTTTGGAGTTAAACAAGTTTTTTCATGTTTATACTGCTTTCTATGAATGTGGTAACATATCGATGATGGCTACACTTGCATCACCTATCATGCCCAAATATTGACCACCTTCATTATTGTTTTCTATTAAAACGAATTGAAATACTAATAGAAATTGATATAAAACGGTGAAACAGAATTTCTATTTCATTTTTACGAAACTCTCGCTAAAAGTTTTGCGTAACTTTGTTTTAAATTGATCTACATATAAAATTTTTAACGAATTTTGAAAATCGAGCAAACTTCAAGCTACATTTGAATATTCATTGTAAATATTTGTTGAAAATTTGGCTTATAAGAAACTGCTTGAAAACTTATAATATGATGCAAGTGTATGGAGCAGATGATTTGATTATACCATTTTTTTCTGTATAGAACATCGGTGCTACACTTTAATCTGGTTACTTTTGTTACTGCCAATCGCAAAGAAAACAAGGAATGAATAAGAGAAAGAAGCACGTAGTGTAAAATTCTCTTTGAATGGATGCGATGCAAATTTACCTTTGCAATTTTGTTATTGCTTTCAATAACAAAGCAGAGACCTTTTGTAAAAAAAAAGAACCTGGAAGAAAGGAATATAAGTTAGTAGAATTGCACATATTGTTCGTGAAAAAATTGTAACTTGATTTCAATGGCGTTGATATTTTAGAGAATACAAAATTTGAAGAAAGTTAAGAATATTTTTAGATGGCAACGAAATAATTATTCGAATAGTATATCATTATAATATATTATGTCTAATATAAAGTTTAATCTTTTAAGATGCTAAGAATTTATATAGGAAACATAGAAAGAATTTATATAGACAAAATAAAACAATCATGCATTAATGCATTAAGAAAGCATACATCTTTATTTGTGTTGAGCATAATATATTTTAATTAAACCATTTAGTAGCTTTTTAACCCGAGGTTGAAGAAGCTATAAATAAATTTACGAAAATTATCTTGGTCGCTTAAGGTTTTATTGAAATGCAATAATTTAAGCGCACATTTTACTTTTACATTATGGATACACACTTTTTTTTGTTGTTTGCTTGTAGCTTAAGCATTAACACAGCATTTTAAATGCTTAATATATTATGTTAAAATTTATATTAACAATACCATTTATGGACTGGAATATTCAAAATGTGTTAAAAAGATTAAACGATTTTGAGAACTAATAACTTTGCATTAATTTAGTGTACAATTTTAACAGTAATTTAACTGTGCATTGAACATATGCTCAATATATATCGGTATGAAATTAATTCTCTAAATATGTAATATTAACAATGTAATAAGACACTTGATCTATTGAGTATGAAAATCATTTGTACAGATAATTGATCAAAGTTATTAGTTCTTTCATATTGTTTTGTAAATTGGGTTGACAGGCAATGACACTAGACCATACTGGAACATTCATCCATAATTATTATAATACTGTGCAGATAAAATATTGTGAACTGTACGTACATGAAATACGATATTCTGTTCTTTGTAAAGTAATTCTTAAAGCATGTACACTTTTCATGCAATATCCGAATATATTAAAAGAATCTATTAATAAATATAGAAAAACATCTTACATGAAATACTCGTTATTTCATCATAGTGTTACTCATAAAAACATGTTCTTACACGATAGATAAAAGAAACTCTAAAACTGTAACTATACTAAAATTAAAAGACAGAAAGAAAAGGTACAAATTTAATTTTAACATTTATATAAGGGTGTCATAATCTGTCTTCTGCACATATATCAGACACGTATAAAAGAAAAAGAACAATTAATTAGTTTGGGTACATTGATAATTATGATGAGAAAAATTTCTTTTCACGCGTTTTAGGTTCTCTTTAATTTTAGTATAGAAAGTTTTTGTTTGTTATTCATTACTAATTGTTTTAAGAGAACAAAGATCATACAATACAATATCAATTAAAATTTGTCTAGAATAATGTAAATAGAAATGAATAGAACATACTGAAGGGTTTTCATCATAATAACAAATTTGTAATATTGTAGTTCATTTCTTTCCATTCGAATTTCGCGTTACATTTCTATAAAGTAAATATAACCCTTGGCAGTAACGAAAGCAAGTATTAAACACACTCGGTTAGCTTCTCTCTGATTTACTTAATTGAACGAGCAAAGAAGTCTTATAATTAAGACTTTTGTTCTCTTACCACATACAAATGTTCAAATGAATCGATATGATTGGTTTCACTAGAATTTATATATCTTAAGTTACAAAACCGCGTTCTGTGATGAAACATTGGAGAAAAAAAAGTAACACAATATCGGACCACGATTTTATTATAGACTCTTTTCCTACGTGATTAGAACTTTAAAAAAGAAAAAGCCTTAGTACGCTTACAATTTGCATGGACATACGTGAAAAATCAAACGTATAAAAAGTGAATTGTATGCAGTAGAGAAAATTTAAAAAAAACGAAAAAAAAAAGAATAATAAGAAAGAAACGCTGCCGCAAAAATTTGCCGACGTCAGCGGCAAAGTTTCTCTGTGAATGCAGCGTGTTAGCGCCATAAGACGGATCAAATTACACTGCACTCACCTACGACGGTACTGAATAATATACAGTTTGTATTTTTCGACGAAATTTCGCGGTCTCGACGTACGAGTGACTGCGATCAATTTTAAAACTGTTTTTTAGTAATAAAAAGAAAATAAAGATTCGTAGGTAATTGATCTTTTCCGATAAGGTACTAAAGTATAATAGGGTAAAATTGAGACGGTGCATACGAGAAGAATAATTTTAAGTTTCGTGAAACGAAGCCTCGATTTTTGGAGAGAGATAACTGAAAGAAAGGAAAAACGAAATTATCTTCTCGTACATATCTTCTGAAGATTTACCGAATTTTGTAAATAAATCATTTGAAACGTGTCGGATATACTTAAATGTTTAAAACCACAGCTACAAAATTAGTGTGCCTGATCGCAGACCCAGGTATCGTTTAAGAAGATCAATATTCGCTAATTCGAATTTTATACCTTGATATGAATTTACGTTGGATATAACGTTGTAAAACGATTTTCGCTAATAATCAAAATCACGCTACACACATAAATTACTGTACTTTTCTAAGAACGAAATCGTACATTGTATAGTTAATGATTATTGTTTCTAAAGGTATTGAACTTTGTGTATGGTCTGCGATTGAAATAAACGGAAAAAAAAAGAAAATAACGCGCTGTTCAACAAAGAACGAATCGTTCCCTTTATCGATGCAGGTTAATGTTTGGATTGGTCAGTGCAATATCATCTTAATTACGTTCTCAATCAGCATAAGGCATCTTGGTTCAGGCGTCGGATCATTTCTTCCTAGATCGGATATTGTTTTGTGACTGTAAAAGTTCCCATTTAGTTAATGTTAGAACGAAGAGAAGATTTTAAATTGCCGTTGAAGAACGAAGAATCGAGAACATCAATCAATCATTTGAAGACATGGAAAAGAAACGAGGAAACCTTCGAATCGATCGCAAACGAATGTGATCAATGTGCAAACATCGTACCGACCGAGAAAGTACCGGACAGTTCGAGAAGACAATATTCATGTACGCAAGGATCGACGTAAAACTTACTCATAGTAGCCAGTATGAATGTATCTATATTGTAGAGAGAGAAAAACGGTACCTTCGAGATTTTCTTTCTACCCCTATCCATATATTGTAGAAAAAGAATGAACATAACATATATATCTTCAAATATGAAAAAAAAAGAGATGGAAAGTTACCGATTTTTCGCAGAGAGTGTCATAAAGAATACAGTGTACCTCTGGCCGAATATATTTTTCATGGAAAGTGCAACGTTTCTACGTGTTTCCCAATGTTAGCGACCACGTGCTTCGCGGCACGTGACTTTTACCACCTGATTTTCTCATTCGAAACGTTAAAAAACTTATTACCTGGCGATTACGCTGTTTTGAGAATAGCACAGTACAAATTGACGTGACTCCAATGAAGTCGTGTAAGAAAAAAAAAACATTCGTCTCTCGAACAATCAAATTGCATATTTCTGTGTAAACAATAGCGAATAAAGATACTTGAATACTCGTGCTCTGTATTCTGTTGTACAAAAATGAGACAAGTGTGGTTAATTACGTAACACGAGAACCACTTTGATCCTATTACAGACGCTTCCTGAGGACAATTGAGAGTATGACTGCCAGGTGTTATCGCAGATGGTTTTGATGGGGATAATTAAGTGACCTAACGACTCAGTTAACCGAAATTCGTTCTATCGGCACCTATTCGGCAAAACAGCGTAGTCGTTCGATCATTCTAGATGATAAAATTAGGTGTGTAGACGCGAGTATGCGAAACACTCAACGTTCGACGTTTGCAGCGATAGATTATTTTTCGATGTCTAGCTCCGATGTTTGGTATCAGTAGCGAACATATGTGCAGCCGGATTTAAGAAGTAAAAGCGGCTGTTTGGACACATGTTCTGCATTACAATGATGTCACGTGTCGACGATCGTCTGGAGCACTTCATTGTAAGGGAAGAGGAATCGGCCGACGAATCCTTTCGCTTGTCGAGTGACCGTTCCGATCA
Source organism: Nomia melanderi (assembly GCF_051020985.1). Classification (NCBI taxonomy): domain Eukaryota; kingdom Metazoa; phylum Arthropoda; class Insecta; order Hymenoptera; family Halictidae; genus Nomia; species Nomia melanderi. The sequence goes on along the minus strand of NC_135004.1, from coordinate 12,849,811 downwards.
TTGATACGAAGCTACCCGTGCCATCGGCGATTCTTCTTCCCCGATTTTACATAACGTGAACGTAAACACACAATATGGCCGCTGGCGAATTCTACCGCTTACATCAGCGCTATCCACACGAGGGCTAGCGTGCTCTTTGCGGTTCTCCCACTCCTGAATCATTAGAGAAACCACGCGACGTTAACGCTAGAACTATCGAGCAGTCAAATTGGTTTTCAAATTTTTTTATAGGAACTCTAAGACTACAGTTATAGAGATTTTAATTGAATGATGTCTTTTAACTGCTATCTTTTCGATGATTGTAAAAGAATAAATCATGAATCATTTTTGCCCATTCGGTAGCTCTAGTGTTAAGGATCTACGAAGCGTAGCACCTTGGACATCAAAGGTCACAGATTTAATTATACTATCTCTGATCGAAAGTATTAATATTTGAAAATTACAAAAACTATGTAAACAACCTGGCAAATTATTACTTTAATACTTGAACTAATGGCAACAGTAGCTATTAAAAACTTTCTTTAACTAATTCGTTAAATTAGTTTTCTTTCACTTATTTTATTCTATTTTCCTTCCATTAATTAAAACTACTACGTAAATAATTGTTACAATAGATATTTTGTTTATTTAATAAAATATTCTCACCAGAGATAGTATCCCGTCTTTCGAAAGAAGAGACCTGCGGTGTAAAGGTCGAATTATTTATCTGCCCCACTTGAATGAAGCAAATGTCAAACTTAGAATGACTAGAGTGGGGTGGACTGTCGCACTGTTGTGGTCATTAACATATTGCCTAGCAAAACAGATAACAGGAAAATTTCAGTGGATGATTTTGAAGAATCAGTAAGATAGAAAGAAAAACGGACGTGCATGTTTGCGCGAGATAACGAAAGATATATAAGCAGTAAAAGAAGAGTATCAGTTCTTCCTAATTTCTTTGTAAAATCATTCACTTCAGTCTGTCTGATTATACTCCCGGTCTTTTCCTTCGAAAAACAAACACGATAACGCGTACACCGACGAGGACACCGATGCGCAAGGTGAACAATCGGAAAGGGGAACAGGTGTGCGAGGGGGCCCATCGCTGAACAGTGCTGGCTTATACATATACATATATTATATATACATATATTAAATTTCTCATATATTTTATTTAAGTTCGCGCGCAGACAAGGTCGCTGCACGTGAAAAGAGAAAAGAAACCATAACAATGTAGATGATAATTTATGTATACAGGATGGGGCGTTCGTTTATGATTGGAATCGATTGGTTATCGAAGATGTGCATAGTACAGTCGTAAGATCGCGCAATAGTGAACGGTCGAGTGAGTATGAATTGCAAATATCGAATTTGCGTTTACCTAAAATTAACCAACCTTTAACGCTGACATCATAATCGACGAATATTCGCATTTCATTGTGAGATTGTATCGCGTTAATTAAAAATTCAGGTGGATTCATTAATAGGATGCGTTTCGTGTAAAAGGAATTCACGGGTTATTTTTAATTATACATATCATGGGAAACATTAGTTTTTACGATACGTATAAATCTGATTTGTTTTATATCTTCTGCATAAATCATAAGCGAACAAACTTGAGCATTGTATACGTTGGTTACCTCGCCTACTGGCAAGACTTACAAGTTTACGACCCGCATGCCTCTACGGTCTACATTGTGTTATTCATTACGACGAATCAGTTCCAAACGAATTTCCCATTGTTTCCTGAGATCAGTTACCATTCGGTGAATCGTGTCACGGTACGGATTGAACGTCGAGTTTCTAAATACATGTCTCTCTTGTCGTTTGGGTTCACTACACCATCAGAATACTTTTTACTCTATTCAACTATTAATTCTCTTCAATGGTACAGTGTTAAATAAATGTATATCGTCTGCTCGTAAATGGAGCAGAATAAATGTGACTTTTATGTGTATTGTATTACTTCATAGACGTACCCCTCTATTCACAGTCTCAATGTACTCTATATCTAATTGAAACGGTAAAAAAAACATTTATTTTCAAATTTCCGCAAGATGGCTGTTTAGTTCTCGCTAATTTGCTTCCCATTGAAAATAAGCGTTCTCGAAAGTCAAATAGTATCGAAGGACATGCTATCGCAAAGAGATTATTTCGACTTATCGCAGAATAAACGTATATGTGTCTCATAATTGGCAACCGGTAAAACTGTTCAGCCTGCAAACATTACTATATGCAATTTACGAGGCAATGTATGCAGTTTATGGAAAATCCATCTTTCAACAGTTTGATATCGTGAAAAGTACAAATTTGTTAGGATAAATATAAGAAGTTAGTATTTTCGTGCAGGTTGCATTTTACTATGTAGTCCTCTGCCAGCTCTTTAATGAATACGTGTCGATTCAAACTGTATGGATGCGGTCCTGTCAGGTTATATGTATACGTATACGCGTTCTAATGCATGTGGGTGTGTGTCGGTGTGTGGGTGACTGCCGTGGTTAGTCACCAGTCGCCACTGTTAGTTGTCCCAGGACGATGAATGTACCGCATTGATTTTTAAACCGTTTTTACGCTAATGTCGCGGCTACCTACGAAGAAACGTAATTGTTTAACACGCACTAGGGATCCTGACACGCCAAGGCGGAACGCAATTTAATATTTACCGTGATAAAATGCGTTCACGTCGTTGTCAATACCGGTAGTGTATATCAGAATACGCCCACGACACGTTACACGTTTTATTTCGTTAAGATCACGTGAAGATCGTTTAAAGAGAATCCGTGCCCTTGGGAAGGATTTAAAAACAGTGCTGTTTATTTTATTTTGTTGCATTGATCGTGAGTAATGTACCGTGACAGTTGATCAAACCTGTATACACCGCGATCTTATAATCTTCATTCAAATAGAGTGCGAGTGACACATGACAAAAATTGATTTTTTTCTTTTCATGAAAGATAACAGAACACATGTGTGTTTTCTTATAAATACAGGATACAATAAATAAGGAATGGGAATTGACAGTATGAGAGTCGGAGGAGGCCGATGTCCTCCCCTCCTTGTCGGAGGACTTCTTGTCACTTGTTTAATGTTAATTTGCAGCTGGTGGACTTTATCTTCTGAAAATATTGAACTAGTTAGGCAAATTGATGAATTGAATGAACAACTTAAGATCAGGTATTATTCATAATATATTACGATGTTATTTACGTATCGTGTGGCATTTGTTTTAGCGTAAATTTTAATGGAGTTTGCACTTATTTATAAAAACATTGACCGCATTGTATAATATATAAACAATTTTAATTACTTGAAGTATGCCAGTTATTCGGTAAACATGCTACAATTACAATTTATTTTTATTTTGATAATTTTTATTTGCCACACATTAGAGAAATGTTTATTTGTATCATGGTACATGATATTAATGTTTATAAAAACGAGGACAGAAGTATTTTTATATTTATGGTTTTTATGTTGTTTTAGTGCTGAAGAAAGAGATCAGTGTGTCACGTTACGTGGAAATTTGGAAAAAAGGTATAAGCACACAGAAAAAGAGGTGGAGTCACTTCATGTACTTTTGGAACAACAAACATATTTGAAGAAGAAAAATGACGAATTGGAGGAGACTTCTAATACATGCAAAACTAAATTAGATTCTTTACATTCAACATTAGAAACATTGAAATCAGAGAAAGATAATTTTAATACACAGTTAGATGAAAAACGGGATGAAAATAAGAAGTTACAAGAAGAAATAGATCAGGTACAACCACTATTAATTAATACATGATTATATTTGACGTATTTCAATCAGTTCTTTTTAATATTATCTTTAATATCTTAATATCTTTTTCAGTTGAAGGATGAACTTGATAAAGTTAAACTTACATGTAGCAAACCGTCTGAGAAGAATTCCGAATTCACTCAACAGTGTAAGTTGCATATTCATTTGTTTTTACTTTATATTTTTATATATTTTGAACAATATATTTTTACAAAGGTGTAAATCAAAATTGATTTTAAGATAAGTTGCTTGCAGTTATAGATTGGATCACGTAAGAAATAGTATTTCTTCTAATCGGAGTTGCTAATTTGATATCATGTTTTCAAGTTAGTAACTTGTCTCAGTAGGCCAAATTACAACAGCTTCTTCAACAATCATGTCCAAAGAAATTCTAACATATTTGGGGTATTAGTAGAAACATTAATGCCATTTTCTTTCGTTTTCTTCATATCGTTAATGTACTTAACATTACAAGATATTCTGGGGGTTTGTCAATTTAGCTACAAGAACAGCCAATAACAAGACTCAATTGGGTTCTGTTCCGGAGTCGGCTGTAAGAGTATCTGTAGCTGGTCAGCGTGGTTTGAAGTACCATGGAATTCCAATTCTTCCAAGAGATCCACCTGGCGCTGTGCGCCTAAGTCCTCGCCTCTCAGTTACAATGCTGAAAGGTAGTGATACTTTTCTCTTATCTCAAGGGAAAAGAAAATTATCCAAAAAGTAAACCATTAGATTCCTACAGTAACTCTGTACCAAGTTGTTGTATTTTCTGTGCTTCTTCCATCAAATTTCTGTTTACACAAAGCAGATAACACATTTTACGAGCACACTGCACTGCTTATTTATTTAACATGTACAGGAATATCATTTCGCACAACATGGATAACACAGTACAATATCATCAATGAAACACCGACGATCGTAAATTTCTCTACTGAAAACTAATGATCTCTTATTTACACGCCATTATCGTTGTTAACTACTTTTCTACTTTCCGCCTCTTGATATCGAAAACACGTTCAAAAGTTTATTTTTTTTGCATCTGATCTAATTGTGCTTCACTCTTTGAATTCATTTAATATATAAATTTGATAGACTGGTATAAAATTTAAAAGATTAATCATAGATTCTACTCTATGTATTTGTATCAATATACTAAAAAATAAAAGATATATAAATATTAGAAATTTTAAGTATATTGTACCAGATTTTAATTTTATATAGTCTTTATCAAATTAATATATTTTCTTGTGTATGTGTAAGACATTATGACGCAAATATACCAAGAATTATTCAATGTGAATTTATATTTTCAATCAGAAGATCTGGATTGAATAGAGTATTATGTGCAATTATTATATAATTTATATTTACTAATTGGTGAGGGATAAACTAATTTCAAGAACTACTAAAATGTTACTAATAATGGTTTATTTGTACAATGAACTGTAATTAAAACCTTTCAGAAACATTTTTACTGTCTTATTTTATAGTAGTAATTTAGTTTACATGCCTTTCAGCTGAAGCAAGTCCGAAACAAGAAAACAAAGATGATACGGCACAGAACAATGTGGATGCAGCAGAAGTAGAAGAGCAAGGTAATTATATAGTGTGATTGAAATAATATAAATATGTAATTTGTTCAGTATCATTGTATTAGTAGTATGCTATAAAACATTACCATAAGTTTTGATATTAATTTACATGACTCCTAGAGAGAATAACAAAAAATTAAGATTCAAATTATGCTGATTTTTTTATTATTCATATAGACAATAGTAGACAAGAAAATGTGGGAACTACAGATGACAATATAGTAGAAAGTCAGAGGGATCAACAAATGATAGCGTCAGCCAGTGGAACTAATAAATAATACAAAGGACTTCGTACAATAGTTAAAAGATATCTTTTAAACATGATAGATTTATAATTTTTTATAATTATTCGTAAAAATTTATAAATAATAATACAAAAAGTTCATTAAAATATTGTCTATGTTTTAATGCATTTATATGAAAATATTTTTGTCACTTCAGCTGAAATATTTGTGCAATTACATAATATAACACAATTTACTATATTAAGTGCCAATATATTCTTTTTACAATATACAAAAATTATATGTATATACCAAGTTTATTTAAGGAACGATTCTCTATTTTATGATATAATGCAAATTTTGATCAGAATTAATGTAATTATTATTGTAACTGGTTTAAAAATTTTTTAAATTACATAAGTTAAGGTCAAAAAGCATATTCTTAATAAAATTATAATTATAATCGTGAATTCAGTTCTGATTCAGATACATAGTGGAAGAAATATGTAAAAATGAATGATCCAAAATAAATTTTAAAATTTATGCTCATGTGTAATTGTAAAATATTAACAACTATGATCCTAGATTAGGATAATGTATTTTGAATACTTTTGCAATTTACATTTTGATATTTTCAATTGGCATGTCACATTTACAATTTATGTACGACATTAATTTTAGATAAATTTATTCCGATCGTATTAAATTTATTGCTCAATGTGAAAATGAGCTAACGTGTTCTGTGCGTTTTTAAAAATCTTTTGTTCGATTAGAAAATTCTTTCTAACAGTACATTACGAACTTATAGTCTGTGTAATATATTATCGTATTGTCATCGTAACATGTGTTTTTCCTGTATTTATTTTATACACAATCAATTTTAACTTGCTGTATTGTTTGTATATTTCTAACAATAACATGCATATATCTAATTCAATTGTTAAGCAATACATTTTACATAGTATCCTAACAAAACAGTTATACAAATTGCTCTTTCACATTTACATACCATTTCAGCTAGAATTATATTTACAACAATTTCTGTTCTCTTTTTCAGGATGATAAAAAGATATAATAACTGTGTTAATGTGAACAAATTAATTTCTCCTTGATAGTTACAAATATTTGAAGATCAAACATATTTTACATATTACATATATTGTACAAACTTCTTACACACTGACTTACTACATGTAATTCATTTGTATTTAGTAATACTTTTTACTTTATCAGTACAAAGCTATTATTCGTGTACCATACAATTTATTATCAGCTTTTTTTTTTGATAATACTATTATATATATATGTATACATATATATACGTTCGAAAAAATAAAATAGTTTCTGTTATCATGGTCGTGATATGATAAGGTGGATTATATGTAAATCACCAGAATATAATACTAACATGTATAAATATTTATACGGTATGACAAACATATAAACAAACATGGTAAATTTTGTTCAATTAAAATTTATAACTGCACATTTAAACTGTAAAATATTATGTGTACAAAATGCAAAACTTGACTAGGAAACATTAAGTAACGACTAGATCTTTAATGTATAAACTTAAATTTAACTATTTTATGTTACGACTATTTGCCAATATAAATTTGTTCTATTGCGTGGCAATTATTTAAAGCATATTACACTATTATTACATCTCTACACTGTCACAATTTGTCTACAATCATGTACTTCCTTAGACATTTTTGAAACAAAATCGCGTGTATCAAAGCTGCACGAATTACAAATATCATTACATAACGAATATTAGGAATCGTGAAAATAGAATTTGTTATATGTAGTCAGTATTAATTGTAATATAAAAATGTACATTCTATTAGGAGCCATTTAATTTTCACGAAGATAAACCTTTACCAATTTGTAATAATATCGCACACTGTTAGTACTTTCTGCATTCAATATAAAATCGTAATCATTTAAATTTCTTTTTGTCAACGAATATCTTTTCAAAAATTATTACATTCGATGTGACTTTCAAGCGTACAACGTCTGTAAATTTTACGTATCATCAATCTCGAATGTACTTTATAAAGATACATATTTAATTTAATAAAGAATCTCTTATAAATCTTCTTTTTGCAAAAATTAAATTATTATAAATAAAACTCAATCGTTTAACTTCATACAATTAATTAGGACGAGATAACAATACTGCTATAAAGTGATATAAATCTTTCTATGTTTCTCACATTTACAAATTTTTTACTTTATGCTTTATGTTATCTCGGTAATGAATGCTATCTTCTTTGGTTATACGATCTAATAGGTTGTATCCCAATGATTAAAGTGTAAATTCTGTCTAGAAAAAGCACCAACTGGAAGTGACTATATTAATTTAAACGAGATATAAATAAACTATTTCTATGATAATTAGGCATTGAATTTTTGTTGTTTTTCTTATTAAAATATACTATAAATAACATTAACAGCCTTTTCGGATAAATAATAATGAAAGAATCATCGTATTAACGGGACAAAGAGTTATGAAAATACTATTACTGCCATACTGAAGTTAGACTTAAAAAATGACAAACATATTATACATTTACAATGTATAACAGTTTACTTTCTTCTTTTTCTGAGTTGGTAACTAATTCTAATTTTACATAATGTTATAGAATTTATGATAAAAAATATGAGTTGCAGTCTATGTTTTGCATCTCCATTACTATTATCAAAATATAATGGGGTTGAAGGCAGTGAGATGTTAATAAGTCTCTAAACAGGGAGACTACTATTAAATATAATCAAAATTATTGAAATTTCGTTCGTTGTAATCTATGGAAGTTCAAACTGGGTTTCTGCGTGTCATTCATTTAAAATATATGCTATCAAAAGGTTTCCTATTAGACTAATTTCATTTAAGGAGAATAGTGATGATTGTTGCTGTGTCTTTGTTTTCTTCTAAAAATAAAAGCGAAAATCGATCGCAATCGCCACCAGCGACTATGTTTACGCACTGAATTTCGCGACCTTTCTTTAGCACGAATTTGTCTTACTAACGAATGAAATGCATCATCTATGAATTGTCTGAGAGCAGCAGATGTTTCATAAAACGGACAACCAAGCTGTTCTGCAAGTGCTTTACCTTCTTCTGTAGTTACCTACAATATAATTATTACATACATAAAATCAATAAAACCTAGTTGCAATTAAATATTCTACCTTTCTTTTGTGCTGCAAATCATATTTATTGCCAATCAATACCAATGGAATATCCTCATTAGCCCTCACACGCGATATTAATTTTCGATATTCTAGAGCTTCTTGAAAGCTATGCCTATCAGTTACAGAATAACATATCATAAAACCTTCTCCGCATCTCATATATTGATCTCGCATAGCTGTAAATTCCACCTATGTACAAAAAGTGTAATATTGTAGTTATACCCTCTTACGATCAACATCATCATAATAATTCATCCTCACCTGTCCTGCTGTATCCAATATATCTAAGAGCGCAGCCTCTCCGTCTATTACACTTTGTAGTTGATACGAATCCTCTGGTGATAACAAAAAAACCAAGTTATATACTAGGTATATACAAACTAATAATAACACTAGAAATATACTGCTAACATACACAAAACAAATTCTTACCTATAGTTGGGTCATGGTAGTCAATAAAACTGTGACTAACAAACTGCAAAGTGACAGCTGAAAAACCATTTCTATAATACACGTGTATTAAAAGAAATTCCTCGAGCAACGAAAGATCAGATTCGAAATACCTGATTTACCAACACCACCGTCACCCAAGACGACGATCTTGTAAACCCTAAGTCCACGTCTGGTAGTGGGCCGCGGACCTACCGGTACATCATTCTTGCCGTTCAAGGCTACGCTCTTATCCTGCAGGATATCAGCTGACATTGTCGGAGAATATTCCTGCTCACCGGTAACCTAATGCTCGTCACGGTTACGGCACACGTCGCACTTTTACGAACTAACTGACATACTTGGTCACGTATCGGAACACGCGCGTAGACACACCCGTATCGGTTGTTAGATCGGGAAAGATAGGGTACATGTTTGATCGCGATTGCAAGCCGCCGTTTTTCCTGGCGGCTAGAAACCGCGCCGTGCGACACTTAATGCCTGCGATTTACACTTTCTAAAGTTGGACACAGCATGGCTGATGAGCACGGGCTTACGACCGGGCTTGACAGAATGTGACAGCCGCGGAGATTAAGCACGCGCGCAATCGTGTTCCAGGGGCGTATTCATCGCCCCTATTGTCAGCATAATGGACCTGCTTATTTATACTTTGCTTAAATTGAAACTTTTCTAGATCATTTTATTGATTATATTCAAGTCAAAGTTTTGTTTTGTACCGAATTATTTATAAAAATACTTAGGTTACTTGTTGACTTACAGCAATAAATATTTTTGATATTTATCCGATCGCGATAGTAGAAATTAATTATTCAGTTATGATTCAAATGAAAATAATTTGTTCTTGCTGTGTTGAGTTAAGCAATGAGGCAGGACTGATTGTATGGTCCATCTACATAGAACAATGGCCCATGTTTGTGCACCTGTCCCGTATTGCAACCATGTTACTGATCATAAATTTTGATCAATATGAAATATACCGGTGCAACATGCATGCGTAGGATAAACTATAATATCAATAAACTCTACATGACAAATTGAAATATAATAGTATAATTAGTTAAATTATTTAAAATTATATTTTTAATTAGAACTGAAATTTTAGGACAATACAAATTATAACTGTTTCGCTTCGGGAATTTTACTTTGAAGAATTATAAGGTTGTTATTGACACTTAATATATTGTTGCATAAATTTGAGATATTTGCAAATTACTTATATTCGGAGAAACTATATGTACTTTATAAAATTCTTACTCTATAATTTAACGATGTAGCAACAGAATAATATTAATGAAAAGTAATGAAGAATGAAACTATTTTGCGATGATAGTTTTTATTTTTCAAAGAAATCATCGCGAAATCACGCGGTTAACATCTGGTGTGATTTGCGTGCGGACAAGTGCAGAATTCAGGCGAGTAAAGCGTCAGTACCGCTATGGTCTCTGATGTCTCAGTGGTAGGGTGTTAGAAAACCTTTCGTGAATAAATTGTGAAAGCAAAATTGTGTTAATCCTGATAGGGGTAGAAATAGTGTATCTGTATTCTGACATTGACACACGGGATTGACGTGCGTGGATAAATTGAATTTTTTCAAGCACGTACATGTTTGGTTGCGGAGGTTATTGTTATTATTTCAGGCATCGAGCATTATGAAGACTTTCTCTAACAAAGCGAGTCCGAATGATGTGTATCCAATTAAATGTCAACATATGCAGCTGGTTTCGGTGAAGAAGAATATTGGTGCAGATGTAATCCACGAACATGTTCCCTATCACCGCAACATTGTTTCGAGAACCCAAATGACATGTTTGGCAGATTGTTATTGCCAAAAGGCCGAAAACACGTGGGCATTTTAACGGCCGTGTATACATAATAGATGATAATGAAATAAGCATACGTGCAATGTCCCTCGCGTTTTTGATACCTGAGTTCTTTGGTTCTTAAATTAACATTTTCCCCCAACACACGTTGCTTCTTAACACTCAAGTAGAGTGGAAATAGAGATTACATGCTTTTAAGTATCGTTGAACAGGGTACAGATACATAAGACAGAAGTTAAGAATAATTATGAAATTTTTGAGAGTAATAGAACGTTCATGGATTTATGGTCGATGAGTGCATAAAGATGTGTACCTTAAACAAAGCCGTAGGTTTTTGTATTTCTCATAGAGCTAAGGGAATTATATATTACGTGATGATATAGAAACTAATGGATACACATTTATTTTTCAGATACTCAAATTCCTCAATAGGAGATATTATAATACATTAATTTATAAGTTGATTAGAAGTGTTTAAAGAAGTCGTACAGTACAATAACAAGTAACATGGTTTTTTGTATGTACATGTGCTGAAACAAAATTTTTGTAAAAATGTCGGTTGCCTCATCTTCAAAAAGTAAAAAAATGGATAATGTAAATAATAAAGAAGAGAAGATATATGAGAAATGGGAATGTTTTCATAACTGGGTACATTGTATATGTATTGTTACATTTGATCTTGAATTAGGCCAAGCTATAGAGGTACATATACTTATTATATTTTGTAATTAAATTTTTGTACAATGATAATATATTTATAATATATATTTTTATTCAACAGGCTATATATCCAGGTCATATCATGTTATCTGAACAAGAGAGGTCTAATGTCTGTTATCTTGCTTTTCCTGATTCCAATTCTGGCTGCATGGGAGACACTCAATATCATGTCAGAATAAGACAAAATGGAGCTGTCGTACAGGACACTAAAGCTTTAAAAGAATATGATAGAAGATCACCTCCATTTTTACAATGCGACAAAGACTATTACTGGGGTTACGTGTACTTTCGTCAAGTAAAAGACAAGTCTCTTCCAAGAGGATATTTCCAAAAGGTTTATTGCATAGACCAAAATAACAAAAATACCAGTGGATCTTTTTTAACTGTGACTTTATCCTTGTTTCAGAGTATTGTTATAATTACAAAACTGCCATTTGTAAATCTCTTTGGTGAATTATGTGCTTTAATTGCACCTGAGTTTTTTGAAGTCGGTAGTGCTGTTATGGAAGCCATTGTAAGAGAAATTGATCAATGGCCACCTCCAGTACCTGGTCAAATAGTACATTTACCACTTATAGGAGTTTTATTTCAAGTAAATATTGATATACATCAATAATGGTTGAACAATTAGTCATCATAAATTAATTTTAATTTATATTCTAGACATATATTCCGAATCAAAACTATAAATCAACTGTACCCACTATTGCTGCCATAGATCATGCGCCAAATTTTCACGCAACCCGAAGACTAATTTTAACATCTGCCTATGAAGGTGATATGTTTAGAAGTTTAGCTAGTGTTGTAAGTTATGTACATCTACTATGGGAGTTAGTATTACTTAGTGAACCAATTGTTGTTATGGCTGGTTCACCTACTGGATGCTCTGAAATGGTACAAGCACTCATTGCGTGAGTATTTTTAAGTAATTTACAAGGACAGTTATAAAGTAATAAACATGACAAAACTAAACTATGTTTAGGATGATAGCACCACTGAAATACTGTGCCGATCAACGACCTTATTTTACAATTCATGACTCTGAGTTTAAAGAGTATACTACAGATGCTCCATCGCCCCCAGCCGTAATATTAGGTGTAACCAATCCATTTTTTGCCAAGACATTACAGCATTGGCCTCACATTATCCGAATAAGTAATGGAAGTAGTAATGGTAAGTTTTACAAAACATCATAAAAATAGGAAATATTGTAATATATTGTAAAATATTGGAAATAAAAATATTCATATTGTTTCCATTTTAGAAAATCAAAAGTACAAAATAAAGAAGTCAGAGAATCTCAAAGTGTTGGATTCGAAACCGGGAGTGTACACACAATATAAACCATTCCTTCAAAAAGACAAGACTATACTCAAAAAGTTATTCAGGGGAATCCAAACCAAGAGACCAGGCGAAGTGCAAACGGCTCTCCTGAAACGTCATTTGATAGAGTTAACGGAAAGCTTCATGATACCTCTTGAAAGATATATTGCAACTCTTATGCCGCTACAAAAGGACATATCACCCTTCAAAGTAATTATTATTTTATTTTATAAATTCGGGGCTGGAACAACGTTAAATCATGTTTCTTTCAGGCTACACCCATACCTGAATTGTTTAATCCAGATGACTTTTTCGCTACATTGAGTAGTGCTGGACCACAGTTGACTACAGGCATTAAAGGAGATTGGGTAGGACTGTACAGACGATTTTTTCGTTCACCAAATTTTTCTGGTTGGTTTCATACCAGGTATACTGAATTATCACAAAAATTGCAAGTCATACAACTTGAGGCACTATCACAAGCGGTATGTTTTTGAATCATTTCATATTTTATTTTCAGTCCTAACTGTAATTTTATTCATTATAATCAAGTGTAATCGATCTAGGATTTAAAGACATGGGTACAAGGGAAGCAAGAGGTAGAACTAGTTGATATGGTTCTCAGGATACGACAAAAATTAGAAAAGACATATATCGATGAGGTACCTATAGGTAAGTCTGTAAAAGAAAAGCTTCAGGAACGAATAAATGACATTACGCATACATTACCAGACGATCTGAAAGATATTTTGAACCATGAATCTTGACATTATGATTATTCTATAAATATTAAAACTCGCTAATGGTGACTCCGTGTAGATATAAATTGAAATCATAATGGCGGAACTGTAGACTAAAAATATGTCCAAACATCGCTCTCTGTCGATAAATGTAAACAAACTAATATGAATGAAAAAAAAAGAATAGTGGATAAAATATGTAAAGTATATAGAAATGTTGAAATTGTATGGACATACTTACGTTGTCTCATATTTTCAAAGAAACTTATCTTCTTTTTTTTTTAATTTTTATTCTTTTTTAATGTTCTGTTTAAATACTCCAAGATTAATAGCTCAGAACCACGTGTCTTCTCTTATGTGTAACCGAAAAAGTGATACAGAAGTCAATACGGGTGCGAGAAATATTTCATAGGTGCAATTATGTAAAGACTTACGTGCTCATATTAGTATTCTTAAAATGATAAAAATGTTACTTGTATGTATTACACTATTTTCTCCCGACTGAAAATGTCTTTTTCTAATACTTTACAATTCATACTTACTTTACCTAAGAAAGTTTCTTCCTAACATCCATTCGCCTATGCAAGTTATTAATCATGTTGAATTATTTGTTTTTGCTTTATTCGCGAAGGGAATATTTTTTATTCCGGAAATAATTATAAATCTCAATCGTATGGAAATGCAATGAAAGTGAAGAGCATGGATTTGCTGTATGTACATATGCGTTTGATGTGAGATCTGTAAATACTGACATGAATGATGTATGTAATAAAGATTTATTTTAATAATATTATTGTAATATTTGTTGGAGTCCTTTACATTGTTACAAAAATTATTCCCTGACCCTCGTGTAAAGGTATATTGTTTAAAGTATTCACTATAATAATAAAGTTCATACTTTTATTACCTACTGATAAGATTACAGTTATTAACCCTAGGACGACCAAGTGGGGATGGCTCTTGGAACCTACCGCACCGAACATTCGAGAACATCAATTCTCTCACTTCAAAATATTTCATAAAATTACTTATTGTCGATTACATTTTCCAGATTGTTGAATAGACGATTCTAGTTTGATAAAGACATTAATTATTTGAAGGCGAAACGACATGAATATTCTTTTGCTGCTAGCTTGTCAATCCGTAGAGTCGAATTGAATTTATTTATTTTTATTATTTTTATTTCCTGCTTAGAAATGTAAAAACAACGCAATTAACCACTCAGTATTTCATAATAAACAATTAGAAAAGTATAATCACTTTTCCTGCTGTTTCTCAAATTGAAATGAATTAATTAAAACACATATTGATGATGTATGAATTTAAGATTACAAAAACACATTGAAAGTATAGAAAATGTAGTCCTAACAACAATAGAGAGTAATTAACGAGAAAGGGATACTACAAATTAAAAGCAACAAATAAAATTAAATGTATCTAAACCGAAACAATTCTGTTAGATGCAAAAGACATATTTCTAATAAACATTCGATACTACAGTAATGAATGTATAGTGCAAAATATGTCAAGCTCCGATTAATATCAAAAACATAAATAAAACCATATTAAAAATTAATACACATGAATCTTTCATTTACATTATTTCCCTACCTATGTGCGAATCTGTACGCTTGTAATATATATTTGTATTTAAAAAATATGTTTTGATGGAAACTATCCTTCGATGTAAACTCGGGTGGGCTCCGCGAGCCACCCCTTTGGTCGTCCTCGTAACGGCTCAAGGCTTTGTTGTCCTAGGGTTAATTATACCGATTTCACATTCAAACAGATTATTGACAACATCAGATTTCCCCTACTCTTCCATCGGCTTCTATGTGAATGGAGGAGGCTAATGAATATAAATATCGTCGCTTGTACCATTTATTCCTCTTTTGATTGATCTGCCCTCGTGCTTCATAGAGTGTGTTGATTTTAAATTATTCGTTGAAGATTTATAGTACATATAAATGTCTGTTAATTTCTCACTCTCGAAGAGAAGCCTGTATTATTGGAACTGAAGGTGTGTATTTCGAAAACGATTATTAAATTGTTAATAATTTGTATTGTAACTTTTACTTGTTATCTAAACGTAATTATTTCTTAAGAATATAATAATGGGAAAGAGTCTAACATTTGTATTTTAGTTACCTATTTCATTAAGTGAAACCGTTAATAATATTGTATAGGCTTACATAAATTTTTAGAAAGAATTTAATGTTACTGTTAAAATAATTCTAAATTGTTACTTGCACTATTTAGAAGTTAAAGCATGCTATAAGATTAATAATAGTATTTATATTATTAGTATTAGATATTTCTTAAATTGTTTATAATAATTGTTTAACCGCTAGACGGTGCGATCGCGTTTCTCAGGTTCATTGCTCAAAAGTCCCAGTCTATCAGTTCGTAAAGTCAAATTAAATTTATTCATTTATGTTTCTCTGAATTATTTATCTTTATATTATCCGTTTAGAAATATAAAAATGGAGCGATCGTACCATTCAGCATTTTCTAGCGAATTTTTGTGAAGATCCGTAGTAGTTAAATGGCTAAACTAATGAATTTTTCAACCATATTCTTCGCTTCGATTTCTTAATAAAAATGAACTAAAATAAATAGCGTCAACATTAGAAGTATTAAATTAGAAATTAGAAACTTTTCATTCTACTAGCAATAAATGAGAATTTCAGTTCAATTCAGTTTAAATTCAAATTCAAATTCATAAACACGAAAGCAATTACCGTAAGGCTGCTTTCACGCTAATTCCTGAATCGCGATTTACGTTACTCGATACAAGAGGTATCCTTGTCATTCTATATTTTTTTTGCGTGAAATGTGTGGAACAATACGTACAGGGTGACATGAATCGCTATTCAGGAATCGTAATTTGAAAGCAATGTTAGCGTTCGGTACTTCCAAAAACAAAAAAAATGTACCTACCCTGTTTGTATACTGCTAAATCCATAACGTCTACTTCAAGGTGTCCATGATAAAATCAGCTCATATTAGTCTCATAATACATATTTCCAATTACACTATACATTATAAAAGGATATCCTTGATATTTTATAATTTAATACTTAAATTTTACGGAACACCTATTTAATTAGAATATCGGATTTTGAGGGATATGTAACTATTTAATTAAATTATTGGATTTTGAGGAATATATAACTATCCAATTAAAATATTGGATTTTGAGGAATATACAACCATTTAATTAAATTATTGGATTTTAAAGAATATATACCTAATTAATTAAAGAAACCGAGTTTCTATGATCCATCCTCTGTATGATTACAGAGAAAGTTCCAAGTAGCGACTAAGGAAACAATCGACAAGAGAAACGAACCTACATTCTCAATCTTTCCATCAGATTTATTTCTGACCAGGTACATGATTCCTATTATTACATCCCGCAGTTACAATAATAATTTATTCGTCAACAGTTCCCAAATTTAACGCGTTCGTCCATGCGCACTCGATAGCTATTCCTTAATATATTATCATAATTTCAAAGCAGTCAACAACGCATATATACATACATACATACATACGTATATATACTTACTATTTATTCTCATATGTATATATGTACATATATACTTTATAAGTATATATACATACCTATCGAGTGTACAGTTAATCTTTACAAGTGAATACATTGTACCGTAGAATAGTTTCGTCTTCGTTTAACAGTCACTTTGAAATCGGCCGATCGCCGAAGTGCGCCGTGTATCATACATGCGTGTAGCAATAGTCTAAAGTGTAAAATGATCTTGTTAGGCCATGAATTATCTCGAGTTTCTTTGTTTCATTATAGATAGGACCACAAACAGCGACAACGGAGTTTAAACGAAAATGTCGTAACATTAATCAACAATGAAGTTGATCGAGTTTTAAACGGCCATTGACTTCTACATCAAGTAGCCACGAGAAGAGAAGTACAGTTACATCAGTTTATTGAATATATAATTAAGATGCAATTGGGTTACTTATGGAAGATAGAAGAGTAATGAAAATCTAGCATTGCTTCTAAGTCAGTTTCACGGCGTTTCCGGAGTTATATCATATTAATTTTATTTGACATGTTATTCTGTGCTCCGTCCGGTGGTGTAGTTTAAATGAATGATGAACGAAAACGTATATTATGCTCCTTCTTTTTGCACAGATACAAAAGAAAAATACTCAAGTCTATTTTTTGTACTGTTGTGTGACATATAAATCATTGCTGAATAATTAATTGAATTGAATTGATAGAAATTATAAGAATGGGGAGCACATAAGTTTCCATGGAGTATATTAAATTGAATTCACACAACGAGCTGCAGCTTGAAAAATAATATGAACAGATAACGTTGGAAGATACATATGTTACCGTTCATTCAAATACAAATTCGAACATCACTGAGGCTAACAGTTCTTCATCAATTACCATTAGGCCCAAATGCATACTTGAAATTTTAATGATACTAAAGGTAGGATTAATACACTTGTGTGCGTGCACTTATACGTTGTTTACCGTGCCACAATATTCCTATGACAGTGAGAATTTATACGAGCACAAAAAGAAACTTTCGCAATACGTCAGCCGGATCCCAGATATCATTTGTAAAAAAAAGATTTCTTCACACCAATTTGTCTTATTTCTTTTGTTTTGAGAGAAATGATTGTAATGAATCCTTGCATACTGTATAGATGAAAAGCAACACGGACAAATTTAGATCGTTATAACTGTATATCGAGGATACTTGTTGATGCAGATGTATAGTATCACGTAGAAGTATACTTATATATTTTCTATTTGGTCGTAGAGTGGCTAAATTTAGAATAACAATTTATTTTTATTAGCTTTGTTTTTTTACTGTTATGTTAAAGACTTTATTTGCAACATTGAACGGCAGACCGATTGCATTGAAAATCGAAGAAAGTTACAGAATATTAGAAGTTCTTTGAGTAGCACTCTGATCTGGAATATATTGTAATTGCCTAAGAGGATATCATTATTATATTCTGCAATATTTAGCCACCCTGCGGTAAACGTAAGTACTTAAACCAAAACAATTGATATATACGTATATACTATTGTCCATTCTTACTCTCAAACGCGCAAATATATATTAATATTTCTTGAGTTAACACAGCTATTCCTATGTACACATCATACTCATTTAACGTCCGTTCTATTCTCAATTAATTTAAACAGCTCACTGTCTACAGAATGGCTTGCCATTCCCTAGACACATGTTTGTGATGTCAACAAATTATCCAGAAGATATCAACGTGTCGAGAACAACGAAACTAAAAGAACGACGTCATTTAAAAGATGAGTGTACCGTAGAATCGTTATCGCTACAAAGCTGATTTCAACTTCATGGGAGTAGTTGTTGATTTAATTTCATCTTTTTATTCTTCGCTTGTATCATGATGTGAACACTAATGGTAATGGCAATGAGAGTTAGCCACGGAGATTTATAGCCACCCTGGTTAAACGTAACAGTGTTGCGTTTTAATAGAGAATACTTAAAGTAAATATACGACAAACACATAGTTGCGAATCCATTGTACTGTGTCAGGAATAGCTTCATCGTTGATCGCAATTGTGTATGCTTTGTACGTATAATTCTTCGCTAAATGATATACCAAAACAGTGCAGTGGGCTGACAGAAGATCGTAGGTACATTTTATGGTATATTTGTAAACTACTTCAGCATAATGAAAATGTATCTAAGGATCAGCTTAGGCACACCTGCACTGTGTCGGCAATCAGAAAACACAGACGTTTGTGTACGTTCACCCAGGTGTATTCTTCGGATAGCATAGCAAGCTGTTTTTCTTCCACACCGAATTCCCCGTGTGTAGTGGCTAACTTTCTAAACCACTTAAACCATACAGTTGAAATATTTATAAGACTTTTGATACGATGAAATGGATTACTATGAAAACTTACGACATGACTAAGCATCAATCTATATATGGAATTTGGTAAACAGCGCCGACGTATTACTACCTTTGTACTGAACTGTTCGATGTATAGATCGTTACAGAACAGTACAGCACTATTGGAAATAGGAACGAGAAAATGGGACGTTAAGGCTTAGAGATTGCATTATAAATGTCCACGAATGGTTCGAATTTTTACAATCATGACGTCGTCTTACACAATTCCGACGGTCGTCTACGGTTGAAAATGAGAAACGCCGTTTTACATCCTTGTTTTACCAATATTTGATTACCAGAGTTCAAGTTTCCTAAGTATCTTCCGCAACGAAGATTAATCGTTTTATTAATTGACATGATTTGACGAAGGAGGTGTTTCTCATTTTTCCTTTTAGTTTAGACCACCATTCTATAATATCAGAATC
Organism: Nomia melanderi; assembly: GCF_051020985.1. Taxonomy (NCBI): domain Eukaryota; kingdom Metazoa; phylum Arthropoda; class Insecta; order Hymenoptera; family Halictidae; genus Nomia; species Nomia melanderi. Next base: position 12,829,613 of record NC_135004.1, on the reverse strand, counting down.
CTTGGGAGGACGAGATCTACGGTTACGAAATCCAAAAGTCCTTCTGGTAGAACATTTTTTAATTTGATGTTCTATCTTCAGATCATCCCATTTTCTTTTGTTCTTCGGTGACCTGTTTTTACGTCTAATAACGATTTCCATATAAGATTCGTTTACCTTGCGAAGAGTATGGGAGTAAGAATGTACTCTAAGAGCACGGAGTACGTGAGAACAAGAGTCTGTATACATGAATTATTGTCCTTTGGTTTAATTATGCTTTCCATTTGACGCAGCACCAGCGTTCGTATCGTATCATTCTACGTGATAGGTCGCATTGCTACTGGGCAATGTTACAATTTCATCTATACTGTATGACAAGAACTTGCGAAGTTATCCACCTTAATGTAAGTCGGATACACGATAAATTTTTTGTATCATTTGTTGAATGATTATCAATTGTTTCAAATGTAACTCCGAGTGTACAGAGTAACGGTAGAATGTGCATACAACACGAGAGCTTCTTAGCGAAATCCCGTCACGATAATAGCTTAACGCACTATTACACTAGAATTTCGCCAAATGAAGTATATAAGCAATTCTACCGGAGGTGGAATTTCGTGTTCTATGGCTTTAGTGTCGTCACTTTAATGTCTACACCTAACTGATAGTTAATAATGATACAAGAAACCGGAATCGTGACACACTAAATTATCACACTTCTTACATCATCTACTTGGTATGTAAGTGATATATAGAAATTTCGTTCGACGATAAACAACATAGGTTCATACAGTAACTGTACTTCCGGTAAAATCGTAGGCATTGTTATTTATTGAACATAGAATTCCTTTTTTCGACATTACGATTCAGCAGAGATTAAAAGGAACTCGCAACGAAGCAACCTGAAGTGATACCGATCAAAATATTTTTGTGATCGCATCTTGATCACGATTGCGGTCAATACAGTAAGGAAACAACATCAATTACAAATGACCAGAGCCTTTGTCACAATGCCAAGTATAATAATCGACTAATTAATCGCGAAACAAGATCACTTGGACAAATTAGTGACTCTCGTCTGCCTCCGTCGCGAGGAGGTCATCAATCTGCCGTTTCCACTCCATGGTGTCTCTGTCGATCATTACGTTCCTATCTTCATTGCTAATCACCACCTCGTAGTCCTTTAGTTCGGCTTCTAGCTCACGTTCCCAGTCCTCCTCTGTAGAGAGAGAAACAAGCTGCATTATAGATTCCGCGATGAATTATCGCGTGCTCGCGGGGGCGCGTGAATCGATACGTGTCAAGTATACCTGTGCATCTGTCCGTTGATTAATGGTAAAAGCTTGTTCTTATTAGCCATTGCGACACCTTAGCGATACGATTGTAAATATTGTGTCAATTGTTCTCGGTTCCTCCCACTTCGCATTCGATTTGTAATCTATCGGTAGATTAAGCGGGAACGATACTCGGGAGGTATTGAGGACTCAGGAAATTAATGAGACGGTGACGTTGCATAGAAGCAGGACGATCGAAGCACGGTAATGATTGTTTACGTTTCGCCACTTTTAGTAATGCTCACTCGAACTTAGATACCCAAGAGATTGGTTTACAAGAGGATACTGATTTCCGCGGATAGATGACTTCGAATATTCGATACTCTATTAACTGGTTTAATTGATATTGGGTTAGTTTTCATCTGTACTACTGTTGAACACTGTTCCGAATCGAGCAACCGATTTCGAAGATCAGTGGAGTCTTCATTTGTTGCGCTTTCGTTTGTGAAAAATACGAATGTATTGATATTCTACAAACTGGTCTTAATTAACGAGACATGTTCTTGTTCCTCCTCCATGTAAGTCATCTCGTTTCCGCCTATATCAGTTGCTGTTGCTTTATCGTTTTTATCGCTTCATGGAAAATTCCGTGTCCTCTTACATCGAAATGACAAACAGCAACAAAGTATATGATAATAAATATACTTTCTATACAATGTGAGTGTATTCACGATATCGGTGCTTCTTTAGAAAGCCACAGTAACTGAGGATCATGATACTTGACGAAGTGCAATTTTTATACGCATTTTCGACAGCGTTAGAATGACGTTTCATTCGCAATCTGTTTCGATTCATTAATTCTTCTCGACATAAGTTGTAAACGTACGAGTTGTTTGTAATCATGCTTCCCGCGAGCGTAAGATGAACGATTTAACAAGATGTTCTATAAAGAAATTATATGATTAGAAATATCAGAAATCGGGTTTCACTGTGTCATGTTGCCGTTTTGTAATGCCAATATATTATCGTCTGATTCATTTTATTCACATCGAAATGAGATGCGACATGGGTAATTTTCATTTGCTATAATTATTGTCGCACTAGCAGACATTCTCAGCGATTACTGTGCTTCTTATATTTACATATTCATCTAATGATTTGTCCTCAGACCGGTGTAAGCGTTGAATAATTCCCAATAGTTTCGGAAACCTCTTATAAACTGCTCTATTTTCATGCTTTCTTTCATTACCAGACTATTGTTTGCTTTTTATGATATCTGCTTTGTTTGATACATTCAGGATTAGGCTACAAAATGTGAACAGTGAATACGAATGATTCAGTCGTTGCCTGTGGAAAAGCATAATCATATATTGAACGTAACAACTGAAGTTCGAGACTTATATATCGTCATTTTATTCGTTCGAATGTACCAGTATCGTGATTAAATTTAGAAAAATAATTCGCCGTCGAAGGGTTGGGTGTCGCATGTGCAGGAATTTGATCACATTATAGTGGCCTCGGACTTTAATCAATATCATTGCGCAGGAGCTGATTAGAATTCGTAGTTTCTATTCTTTCTTGTGAGTAGATCTGCCTCTTGACGACACAGTTTGAACAATATTTTAAATATCGTTGAGTAATGGTAACTTGTGGTCAAAATATTAAAGTGGAAACCTTAAACCTCACGCAGATGTTGTAATTGATAATTATATGAAAGCTGCGCATCACGTACAACATCAGTTCTGCATAATTAAGAACCCACATTCGCTATCCCCCGCCCACTGAAATTCTACAATTTATATCATCAAACCATTTCTCCAAGTACTTCACTTCACACATTGCAATAAACACTTTCGAGTAATTTACTTTATCAAGGTACCGTATCTGCGCAGTCGAGTATGTAAAATACTCCATCTTCTGAAATCATTTATTAATGTGAAGTCAACCGACACTTCATCTAACGGTTCAGTGTACTGCTTGCCGGATTCCGTAAATTTTTGTGTGAAATTCAATTAATATCGCATATTTCTCGTTACAGTTTATATTTCTCCTTTTAATTGTCGTTACTATTGGCTATCATGATGCATTTAACAGCTTCTCGGTGTGTATGGAAAACCTTGTACAAAATAGTCAAACGTAATTTAATTACCAAGCCTTTCCATGCTAAAAGGTGGAAAAAAGTATTTCGTCGGTATTTATTATTTATTTGTTTATACACTATTGAATTTTATATACGATCCGGTTGTATAGAAACAAAATCAAATATTCCCAGAAGCCTGATCGCATTGTGGTTCATAAAAAGAAACCTGCACATAAGTTATGATGTTTCGTGAACTTTATCGGAGAATATGCATTTTTTTCAAATTGACTTCCATAGAATTTTCCATCCGACGCTTTTAGAGCAGTGTGAAACTTTTTAAACTGTTCCAAACTTGTTTCTGTTCAATTGTAGTACAGCATTCCTTGGGGAATATTGCGGGGAAATATATTATGAGCACAAGTTACACCATAATCTCCGCCGTCGCTTGTTTTGTTGTTTTCATCGCTTCTCAGATTAGCGTCAATTTTTGTCGTTCAACTGTTGAATCACCGATAAAATTTTTATTTTCATTCTTCAATCCATTTTGTTTTTCATGCCAGACACGACGTAATTTATTTCTATATATATTCTATCTCCAGTCTTCACTTTCGCCGTCTCTATTTGTATAAAACAATGTCCAAATGTTTCTAATAATTAGTCACAGGACAATCTTTCGAAGTTGTCAGTTTTTATTTGGATATTTTAGGAGTTTCTTAATTTATTATCGTCATTTTCCGTAATAAAGGCCCCCATGCTGATTCAAGTTACTCCTTTACGTTGTTTCGTTTGTTACGTAATATGATCGTATAGATGGATGAAATAACTAAATGATAAAATACAGAATGGCTGAATAAAAGAAGAGTATTCGAAGACGGAGGCAACGGATTGAATCAACGTCTGCATACAATCATGTTCCAATAATGTTCAGAGATGTCTTGTTTCTATTAGTCTTCTTTTTCTTATTAGCCTATTACTTATATCATGAAAATTCTGTTTTCTCTTATGCCTTTCATCTTATTCCTCAAATTTTACAATCCACTTGCCTTTATAGTACTTTCTTTGCAGCAATGCTTATGCAGATCAACCGATTTTCTTATTATTTGCTTCTATGGCATTCTGTGGCCAGTAGAATATCTATTTTCTACCAACGTCCTTAAATAGTCCGTTCATTTTTTCTCGTAACAACGAGTCAATATTAATCTGTTTGGATTTTAGATCCTTTTAATCATTATTAGTCAGCATCGACTCTAGCATGTGCACAGCATTTACAATTATCAAACAATCAATTTTGCTTTACAGTCAGCTTACGGATGTATAATTTAAAAAATCAACCAAATCGTTTCGTCATATTCGAATTGCTGTCAAATTATTTATATCTCTCAAATGATTAAAAGCATAGAGGACAGAATCGAAAATTGCGGTGAATTGTAAATTAGTCGCCTGTTAGGAACATGGTATTTATGTGTTAAAGGATACCAGTGATCCGTTAGATAGTACGCGAATGATGGTAAAAAAAGCGAGGATACAAAGTCATGAAAACGGCAGTGATGAAATTCATCGATATGTTAGAGGAGTTAAAGGAGGGGTCTCGATGGAGAATCAGAGTATTAATAAATCATTGGTGCCTGTCGGAACGGTCTACAAAGAAGGTTGCTAACATGGTTTTTCTGAGAGTTCGACGTACGGTCATTGACTTGCCTCCTCTTCTTTAAGCTGTTAACAAAATAGAAACGAAAAACAGGTCGTTTAGTCACACAATTAATAGTGTATGAGATACTGTTAGGCGGCGGACAAAAAGCGTGGGGAGACAAGCAACCAGGCAGAGACGCGGAAGACATTGACGGGGGTGTTAGAAGGGGGTGGGTCGCTCGAGGGGGCGCGAGGTGGTGCGACGTGGGAAAGTTGGTTGACGACGAGAACGACGGTTTCCTACGGGGAAGTGCACCGGGAGAAGGAAGTTGGAACAGTTGCGTGAGAAACGGGGGATGAACGCAGACACTACGGTGACAAGGCATTAAGAACCTTCGGGAAACATTGTTTGCGACACGACAATCGTCAGTGTCGCGTTGATTCACCGACAGTTTCGGACACGTCTCGCGCACGGATCATCGGATCCTAAAACTCCAGTTTCTTTCTCCATTCGCTTCTACCGTCGTTCGAACAGTTTATATTCGAACGAAATTTCTAATGTATAATGATTGCGAGAGTACTGTGAACCTTTCTGACTACGCTGACTTTCAGAGTTGAATGATTGTATCTGAAAATTGTACGCACTCTATGAAAGCTAATTTCGTCGATCTTTGTAATGATTTGCATCAGTCTATCGTCCAATGAAAATGAAAATAGTGATCGATGTTTGTCGAAAGAGCTGTAATTTTATAATGTATAATGATGTAATTAGCACTAGAACTACCTGTAATGACTCATATATATAGTAATTATATATTCATATATAATCCCTACAAAAATTGTAATAAATATCTTCAGTTTCTGTCATACATTATAGTATTTAAAATATCTGTTTTCAATATTATTTCTAATATTCAATGCTTTCGAGACATCAATATCTGCGAAACAAGGAAATCGATACCAGCAGTTTTGACTGGTAGTTCTAGTGTTAGTTACGTACAAACGGAAATGTAATGTAAAACGAATTATGTAGAATTATGAATTACATATGAATGTAAATGTCAACCCAAGGAGCGTGTGTTCTTTATCGAATGTTTCCAATTGGCTGCCGGTCGACGTGCCGCGAGTAAAAGGAAGAATGACGTTTACCAAGTGGAAAGCCAAATGATTCCAGGCCGCGTGTAAAAAAACTGACCAGGAATAATTCCGTTAAAATGAAAACGTTTTTCCGCGAAGTGCAACTCCCATCAAAGGTAGGTACGTACACAAAAGATCACAGCTCCCGCGGCGTCCTACACATGTCACACACATTTCCACTTTGAATGGACGTTTCATAGCTTCGTTATTAAAACTGAATATTCATTGTTTCTGGCCGGCGAATAGAGATAGAAAGGGGTGCGCGCGCGTCCCTGTGAACGTGTTTCTTGCTCGACAAATTTTCACCGGTGCACGTAACGGAACGTAACGTGTCTCCGAGGTTTTCGTGGCTCGTCGAGGTCTGTGTGTGTGTGTGTTCGACGAAAAATAACAGAAGTTTCGAGTAACGTGCACGCGTGACTATTTCTGGGGTAATCGGTCTGGTTGTATTGATTCGTGGGTCAATCTATCGAAATCTCGTGGCACAAGTCTTGTTTCTGCTTGTTTATCTGTGGTAAATCTTGATTATTATTTAACGTTGAATGTTGTATTTCATAGAGCAAAGTATATGAAATGAAAAGAATTGAATATTGAATCATTTGATTGAATTGCATTATTATTGCATGATCGTCTAGCTGAATGTCATCGCGTTGGGTAGCATTGTTTAGAATATACAAATGTTTTTAACGCTTTGCACTCGAAGCTGTTTCTCACTGATATTACTAGCAACTCGAAGTAATTTTAGAAAAAGCGTATTAACATATAAATAAATAATACGCACATGAAAGGAAAGTCATAGATGTATCTTACTGTTTTCTATCGATTATAGATAGAAATGTTATAATATATTTAATAACAAAATTTTTCAGTTTGTAATTAATTAAGATGATTGGATTAGTTATAGCTACTAATGTGGATTTTTAACTTGACTAATCATTATATTTTATTTACGAAGTAGAAAGAAAAGAAGTTAGCTTGATGCTTGTTGTAAGGAATCTAATTGATCAGTCTAATTTTGAAGAAACTAGTTTACAAAGTTCGAATGACAAGGGTTAGAAGCTAAACTGACCACAGAAGACTACATAAATTTAGTCTCTTTTCGATAAAAAAATTAGATACCTTATAAATAGTCGCACTTTGAAGTGGCCAGTTTTACGACTTTGCTACCCCTGTCTGCCGACTGTTACCACTTATAGACTCACGGGAGAAGCCCCGACTGTTACGTTGACTTTTTAATGAGCCTTTGACAGATTGTAGTGCTCGTCGGACCCGTATCCCCCTCCGGGGATTAGAGACATTAACAATTAAACGTATGCCGTATCCTCGACATCCCTGAACATGAACCCTGGTTTCTCTGGTGGTTCCTCTAATTCCGTCGAGTCGAGCGAAAGAATTCTAAAAAATCACGAGAAAATTCAAACTGATGTGTACAAGTAACAGAATATTCATAATCAGCAAGCGTATAAAGGTCTAATTGTTCCAAGTATTTTATTGTCGATAGAACTATCGACATTTCTCAAGAACGGTCAGCGGACTGAATGTCAACGTGTCGGGAATTGGGTCACATTAACGCAGCGAACACGGCGCGCCTTCAACCGTAACATTTCAAACTATGAAAAATGGCACTGGAGCACCGGAATTTGTCAAAGGCTCATTAAAAAGTCGGGGAGCAGTGCTTGGCCAGCTCTTCCCTCGCCGGTTCAATATTGGCTCAGGTACATCGCGATTCCGCGCGGTCAATTCCGGCTCCTCCCGTCCGTCTAGTTCATTAACGCTGGAGCAGCCGAATGTTTAATGTAATTAACACGTAACTCTTGTGAAAATAGTAACGATCGAGTTTTTACGATTATCTTTGGATATTCGTTATAGCATTGAAGAGAAAATATTTAGTTTTCAAATTACTTCGGGTATTTAATAGAAGTACTAGACGAGTTGGTGACCTATTTCTGATGTCTTCTGCAATTATTAAAAAGACTTCGTTGAGAAATTATTAAGAAGATAACAAATGCTTCGTTGAGAAATTATTAAGAAGGTAACAAATGCTTCGTTGAGAAATTATTAAGAAGGTAATAAATGCTTCGAGGAGAAATTATTAAGAAGGTAACAAATGCTTCGTTGAGAAATTATGAAAAAGATAAATGCTTCATTAAGAAATTATTACAAAAACTCATTTGGCATCACAAACCGAATTGCAAATTAATTAAACTCTCAACAGATGCACTCTTGGAGTTCCTATAGAAACACTTCAAAACCTCAACAAGTTAACAAAATACACAAATTTAATTACATTATTACTGCACATTCATCTAGCTGAAGTCACTACATCGAGTAGCATCGTTTATATAGAAATGCTTTCAAATAATCGTTTCATTAAATGAACTATAATAATTCGACTTGAGGTTCACTCGTGACTCCATGACATTCAACGTTAACTAGTTAGTTTCAAAATATTGTAATAACTTCCAAGACACCAACAATCAAAATCTGAAACAAGGAACCTAAAACCCGTCATTTCAATAATTCCACTAATCCTTATTCAAACCCTCAGAAACTGCACAAGAAAGAACCAAGTAATTGTGCCACGAAACGGTTCGTATTGGTACGAGCGACGGTCCATCGGTAATAAAGAGTAACTACAACGAATGATCACTAACCTTTAGGTGGTTGCATTCCAAGCTTCTTCATGCCTTCCCGGACTTCTTCGAGGTCAGTGTCCGTGACTCTCATGCTGTCGGAGACGAATTCATGGCCCGGTGAATCGACCAATGCGCTATTACCGCCGGTCGTCGTGGTCCCGCTGGTTTCCTGGCCCGTGGTCGTTTGAACTGTGCGCAAGACAACACTGACGGCTAAACCAAAAGGGATCGGGAACTGCCTAACCGGTATTCGCGAAGCCCGCTAACGGCTCTCCAGCCGTTGTCCCCGTTCTTTTCAACGTCCCCTTTATTCCTTTCGTTCTTTTTCGCGCGCGTGCACGTTTCACCGTGTGCGCGCACAAGGACACGCGGCGCTTCCTCCCTGACCCGAAACAAATTGAAACCCCGGAATCGATTCACCACTTTAGCCGGTGTTTGATATTCATTTGCCGAATGTTTGATCTCTGCATTTTTCCCCGGCCGCGATGTTTGAACGAAAGCAATATTGATGGAACGGTCGCTTTCGATTGTGCCGGAGATACAGTTTTTTCGACTTCTCGGGCACTTAGGCGGCCCCATCGGGTCGTATGCGTGAAACGTTGACTTTCACCGGAGATTTGGTTACTCCAGGTGTGCCACTCGATTGTCTTTTTGTTTGTTTGTTGTTCGACGCCGGGAATTGATTGTGTACGAGGAATCTGCTGTTTGGTTTTCATTATACTTATTGGCTATCGGTGTTTACGTTTTATGCATACGTCCCGATGAGCAATGAGGCTCGCGGAGGATGCTGAAAATTGTTATAAAATATAAATGATACATTAATAAATAAACATAAATCAATGGCGCATGTGTTCGATTAAAAAAGTAATTCGATGGGAAAGGAAATCAAGCGAAAAATAAAACGGCATCGGTTGTTCGGATACCAATGGCGATGACTGTGTCACAAACAAAATTTAACCTTCGGATGGCGGATGATCGTAATACCGGGTCCAACCGGACCCTTAGCGAAATTAGTCTACGAATCGCTGGCAACTAAATTCGCGTCGTAACTTAAAAAATGATCAACTTGTACCGTTAAGGAATCGAGAGCTGAAAGTGTAACGGAAAATTGTTTCATGGGACAAACGTCGATGAAAGAAACTCGTCGATTGTTTTCGAGAAGTATGGACGTCGAATTTACATAATTGCCAATTATTGCCGTGAACTCGTTGCCGTCGGTGATAAGGGCAAAAAATGAACAAATTTGGTTTACATATATATTATGTATTTGACATATATTTATTATTTATTTGAACAAGATGTACATATGACGATTACCTCCTCTATTCCATGTACAGAACATATGTGTCTATTATATATTGTGTATTCGTCAGAATTTATTATCATTGACCACACAAACATAACACCTTGGAACATTTTTTTTCTGAAACTGGTGTGTGGCTCTCTTTTTGTCATTTGATGCTTCGATTCCGCCAGTTGATTCGATTGCATCTGCAATACGCTTATTCGACATCAAAACTCCACTTTCAAGTGCAGGTACACGTTCATCAATATATCTAGAAGTTAGTTGTGTGCCCAATTCCTGCAAAAACATTGTTCTTCTTATTCTCGTGGGGCAACCTCGCGATCCAAATTACAAAGGGGTATTGCAATTTGGAAAATGAAAATTTGTGGAAATGTAGAAACAGAGTAAAAGGCCATTCGTCTAGTGCAACCTCCGACAAGTGTGTCACCTAACTAACTTATCAAGAGAGTCTACACCGCCTTTCCTTTCGTTGCGGACAGAAATTACTTCCGGCTCGGACTTAGTATCTGCACCGGTGATGTATATCGTGTTCGTGGTGTACCGTTGGAAAGAAAATTCTCGTGCCGGTGGAATACAAGAAACGAAAGTTCTATTCCGAGCAAAGAAAAAATGCGATGGAAATATGAGAGTTCTTGAGTTTGTTTCAGAGTATCGTGAGTATCACCGTCAGATCTTTCCGATTTTCTCTTGCTGTCTCTACAACGAATTACTTGCTCATTCATTTTTGTAAGCTTATCCAATAACAGCTCTTCCGTTGACAGATCGGTGAAGTTCGATCAGACCGCTCCCAAAACTCGGAAAGATCTTCGACTGTCCACCCTGTTTCTTGTCAGTGTTTCACATCGATTCTAAACATACTTGAACATTACAAGAGCAAAACGCTTCGAGGATCACATAACGTCCAAACATTCAAAGGACATCTACATCGATAAGTTACCAATTGCTCGTCTATCGCCGACTGTACTGAAGAGTCGCAATATCCTTTGCATCCCGCCGCAAGGTATACAATGTACCTAACAGCCGCAAGTCAGCCGTTCGTCTCTCTCAGCTCCCTAATACTCGAGCCATCGATTCACAGAAACGTCGGCGCACTTCCGAATCTGCCGCGACTCGCGCTGCCGGTGGAGATCGTTCTCTCGAATGCGAAACGTCTCTTCCGAACGTCATCCGTACACTCTCCCGACTCGCCGAGTCGGCGAATAGCGAACGACAAACGAAAAGAAAGCATATAGTTGAGCGTTCCGCGCAGCTGTCTTCGACCACGGTCCCAGAACTCGGCATCCTCCAGTCGTCTTCCCTTCGGCTAAGAATTTCGACGCTTCCTTCCTTCTTCGATTACTCTTCCAAACGCGTGGTCGAAGACAGCGGCCAGGTGACATGGATTCACCGCTGACTGCCAGGGAAACCAAGGAATTTACACATCGGCCAGCAAGACCGCGCTCCGTCTCCTAAGGCCACGTCCGGCCCGAAGAGAACTGTTCGCGAGCTACCCGCGAGAGGAATAGTGTCGCGTTCACACTGGAGACAGATCGCAAGCGGTCGATGACTTGTTCGGTCGGTACTAAATATCGGACACGTCCGGACACGTTCCCTGCTCGCGAACAGATCCTTTGATGTGCCAGCTCCCTAGCGAACACTGCTCGCTGATGAGATCTCTGCTCGCCCGGTGTTCGCCAAACCGTCCACACCGCCGGCGAGCATGTTTGGCGAGCCAACTGCTCGCGAACAGCTGTGTGGACCCGGCCTTAGGCTGTTGCTTGCACCCGCAAGCAGTGTGTAAAGCAGAGCTAACACACTTTGAGTTCAGCCCTTTCGCTACCAGCGTCACATAAACGTGACGCCGCGAGTCTCCTGCCGGCGTCGCGAAGACGCGACGTGTGTTCTTTATGTTTCCGACGTCGTGTCGCGACAGACCGAGTTACAAAGTAATGAACTAGATGCATACTCTTGGTCTGCGGCAATTAGTTTCTGATTCTTGACGAATCGGAGTCGAATTGGTCACTTCAGATTTAACACGTTCCGTGCCACGAATCTCGGTTATATTTTGCTGATGGACCGATTTTTCGAATTAAATATTAAGTTATACTTGATTGTTTGCTGATTTTTGTTTTGATACTCCTTTATGTTCTCGCTGCTTTAACCGTCAGTGACCATGTGTCTTAAAAATGATTTTCTTAGAGAACGTGTACCGTATGTGGTACACGTGGCACTGAACGTGTTAATGTCAATCGACGTTGTTTAAAATAATGGAATTTCCTTTTAGAGCTTCCTGTTAGAGAACAGATTCTCCTCTGAGACCCTGGTAGCGAACGGGTTGGTCTATAAGCAAGTGGCGAGATCGCCGTCGAACAGACCGTGTATAGACTCCCAAACGACAATTTGGTAACTCAGAAACCAGTTCAAGCATAGGTTCTACGGAAATCACTTCTTCGGTTTACTATCCTTATTACCCTAAACAGTATTAAGGAGTATTCACGGACATCGGTGCGGTACTGGTTTCCAACTTGTGGCATTTGCATCGTGACACTCGGGCAGAGTCGCCTCGTTCGTGAACATTACAAATAATATCCACCATCTCATCGCCAGTGAAAAGTCGGGGAGACTCTTCGATACTACGCACGTGTTCACTGTTCAGCCAATGTATCGCTACTATTTCGAAAAGTACTCTGTGACCTCCGTCGACATTTATTCAGTGTACCTCCGGACACATCCGGAAACTATGTGACTTTCATTGTTCACGACACACTCAGCAGAGAATACATCATTCCCATGATCTTGCTGTTCCGGCTCTACCGTACGACACCTTCTTCGATAGACTTCATCGTCATGATCACTTTCGTTAATGAGTTTACTAAACTTGCCATGATTTACTGACAACCATCTTTCGCTGGACATCGCTACGTAGTAATAGTACTTATTAGAGACAGGTATTACAACTTTCACTGTAATTGCATTGAAGTGCGATTAGCTCTCGCTCACTTTACACATACTACACTACTCCGCGTTGCTCGAGAGAAGAGCCCCGGCCATTCGTCGTTCGCTCGCAGCGTTCCGCGTCGATCAGTCTCTTCGACGCGATAATTGCCGTCTAACCTAATCGTTAACAAATCTATTTCGAGACTTCCAGTCGGAAATCCGCGAGACAGTGTTCCTGTTCCGACTGTGCAAGTTAGAGTTCCTTTCGGAGCTCTTCTCCTGAGCAACGCGACACACATCTACCTGTGTTCCTTCCTGAAAGACAGGTGATAGAGGATGGGGACACGATGGGGATATACTTTGACTTAGTTTAAACAATTGCCACCCAGGAGCGACACGCATTCGGGTCCTGACGGACCCGGTATCCGCTGTGCGAAGGTTAATTTTGCTGGAAAATCGTCTGAGACACTGTACACCAATTCGCGGAGACTTCCCTGGGAGCGTGGTTCCCGCTCGTTCATTCAATAATTCCTCGCGGCAAATAAGTCATTAAGTTTCTCGGCGCGAGACATTATCGAGTCGTCGGAGACCCGGGGACTCGTTCAACTTGTCGCGCGGGTATTCCCCGAAGCGGCGAGCCGAGCTCCCGCGGGGGAGAGAGGCTTCAACGTTCGCAGACAGTCGACGGGATGAAGCCACTCGGAAAGAGACTCGCGGAATTATTTTCGGAATTTATTGATCTTGCGGTGTACGACGATGGGAACTGCTTTTTTAACGGATTCTGTGTTAATAACTGATGGAAAAGGATTGTATTAAGAAGTAATGAGAAGAGATTGTATTAATAACTAATGTAGCGACAGTGACGTCTTCGTTTCGAGGCTCTCGTTTTTAATCGATTTGAGTAGAAAATGCAAACGAAATGAAAGGAACGTACTAGAAAATTTTAGTCTGACGTTTATAAACTTCGTAATGGATTCTCACACAATTATGCAAAATTTAAAAGAGCAAAATTGCAAGTATATGAGATATCCAAAGTACCCTTTACAAACTCTCCAAAAATCATTTCTCATACTTTTCTAATAATTCCTAAAAATTCAACCCTTTGCACTCCGAATTTCTTTCGCAGTTCCTCGATAACTATTAACCCTTTGCGGACGAAAACTCTTTAAAGTACACGAAGCTTGCAACTTTCGAAGCTAAATTATACATCGAATGCTTAAACAATAATAAAAAAGGGAACTACGCACTGATCACTTGTCATTCAAGTAATAAAGTCATTAGTTTGCGACTTAGTATTCCAAATATGAAAATTTCGTCTGATCGAAATGTCGCCATTCGTCCGCAAAGGGTTAATATATCTTAATTATTAATGCATTAATGCATCAAAATAGATAGTTTATAGATAGCAGTAAACGATTCTTACTAATAATATTGAAAATAACATAATATAATCTCGGCAAAGAAGCACACCCGAATAAAACTGACCTCCACAACAGCGCAAAGGGTTAATTTCCATAAAGATCCGCAGTGACGAACTTCCCATCAAACTACATCTACTAATCAAGCAATTTCTCATTGACGTATACCACGTATCCTCGATCTCCAATGAAATACAGTCTCGTATCGTTGATTACTCCGGCCTCTGCATTGTTTACGCGCTCCTCTCTCTCCGTTCTTCCTCCTCGCGGAGGGTTTCATCCCCTTTCCCGGTCCCGGGGTCTCGCAGCTCCGAGCGCGACGAACGAATCGCGCGGAAAGCCGTGTCTGGGCCCGCTCTTTTCCGCCAACGCACTGACGCGCTGATTTTCCGGCCGGTCGGTTATCAATATTTCATCGGGAATTATCGTTTCACCTCGAATTAACGTTGCATCTATAATTCCGGGGGGCGCGACGCGGGAACACGGCTCCGACAGTACTTTAATCAGCCGCGGCTCGATAATTTGCGACCGCGACGCGACGCGACGCGACGCGTCGCCCGCTTCCATCCGAATAGTATATCTGGCCGTGTAACCTTTCCAGAATACACTGTGCTGCGGCGCGTCGTTACCATTTTCACGATCAGGAAATTCGATGGGACAAGCGTAACCCGGCCGCCGTGATTAGACCGTGGATGTTTATAGACAGCGAGCCGTGTGTGGGCTGAATAAATTTCAACGCCGCGGACGCGCCGGAATTTCCGAAAGAGTTATGGCTCCGACCGCGGACCGTGAATTTCGCTCGCAACGCGCTGCCGTTGATTTGTGAACGTGGAAACTCGCCGAAAATAACGGGCGAATTTCTCGGGAGATAAAATCTTCCGGTTTTAGGTGCGAAGCTTTTAACCTTTAACCCCTTGTTGTACGATGATGAGGGAGGTTCGTGTTGGAGATTTCTAGAGTAATTTAACGAGTCAATGTTGTTTGTTACCCGTGGATCGAAGACAAATATTTTGCTGTAATGTTCTAATGAAATTTTCACTTGGAATTGACAATTTTCTTGTTTCGTTTAAATCGATGGTAAAATATTACACGAGTTTAGTATGGTTAATGGTCGAGAGCTTTTTTGTAATTTTCGCCCATAAAATGTATTACGGTAAATATTTGTCAGTGCATGATCAATAAACCAATGATACGTTGCAATATTTGATAAAGAGAATTACTGCGGTGGTAGATTAATGAAATGAAAACTTCTTGCCATGTTTCCGTATTGGGGTCTTTCGTTTTCTATGGTGTAACTGTTACGTCCCCGTAACGGGACCTTTCAACCATTAAAGGTTAACCCTTTGTACTCGAGAGGCGACTCTCAGTCATTTGATTGAACGCACAATGATAATGAAAATTCAATATAAAACGTCGAATAAGGTATTAACACATGGAACAGAAACAAAACAACTCTATCCTATAATTTATACAAGATTTTCTCTATGTAAGTAAATAATATGGTTAATATTTCAGAAAATAATGAATGTCTGTAATGAAAAACATTGTCGAGAGCAAAGGGTTAAATATGTATCGGAAATTCGAACGTTCGAACGTCGCATCGAATATATTAGCTTTTTGAAAACATTTTTCTTAACAATTATTGAACTAGTTCTTTGTCATTCGAGAATATTACAAGAGATGCCTCGTTCTTATTTATTTTCCCATAAAGAAATATTTAACGAACGCCAGGAAGACGGAACGCACGAATAACGCCGTTGATGGGGGTAGTTCGAACGTTCGTTACCAGTTACCGTTCCAAGCTGAGAACAGCTGCGGGGGCCTCGAGAACAAATGGCGAACGAGGCTGTACTTTATCAGAAGTTTTTTACTCGATCCAGACTACGGATATATTCCCCAACTTTTTTACAATGCAATTACCCCGAGCATTTCATTTTTTTCTACCGTAAACATACGGACTTATCAAGTTTTCATTTCATTCCCTCTTAACCCTCCGAGAATCAGAATATTAACACATTCCGGTCCCGCGATAATGTGAGATTTTTAGTCCATCGTTTTGTAAGGTATGCGAGAGATTAAGGTGTGAACGAAGAATGTTTATAACCGAGCGACAGGAGTGTAGGGCATGCGAGAGATTAGGGTGCAAATGAAAGAATGAGAAGAATGTTTAGGACAGAGCTTGAGAGATCGAGGTGCGAATGAAGAGTGTTTTAGGATCGAATGTTAACCCTTTGCGGACGAATGCCGACATTTCGATGAACTTTTCATGTTTCGAAGATGAAGTCATAAACGAATAATTTAACCCTCCACGGGCCCGTGTAACTTTGAAGTCACATATCAGTATATTAGCATTTTGTCGATTTATTTCATTTGCACTCAAAATGGCGAATAAAATGAAGTTTAACGTCATTGTAACTTGATAGTTACGAAATATATTCGTTAAAACTATGGAAACTATTGAATACATTGTTAATTCGTATTCATATGTGGATATTTATTAATTTTCTACTGCATAGATTTTATGATCGTGAACAAAAATTCGGCTCATAGAGGGTTACTCAAATACCAAGACATCACGTAATTTGTTTTTCCTATCACTTAAGTAACCGATATATAATTTAGCTTCAGCTGAATATTTTGTACATTTCAAAGAATCCTCGTCCGCGAAGGGTTGAAAATCCATCAGTAATCACCGACGCTCGCGTTTTTACCAGCCGAAATTTATCCGGCGTACAATGCGTTAACTCGGTTATTTGTAAATTATTTCGCGTCATGTTCCGCGAGTTTCCGCCGAACATCGGCAGTCCACACACGAACTTTAATACGCGCGCTGTCCAATTTAGCTGCAGCGCCCGTGTTCCCAGCGCAACGAGGAATCGCAGGGGAGAGTTTTACGATACCGGCCAGCCGGTACGTTGCTCGCGGCCCGTCCAGGGACAGATAAATCTAAGGGGATCGCGTAAAATCCTCGGATGTGCCATGCAAAGACGATCTCGATCTCAAAGGTGCGCAGACGAAATAGATCGTAGATCAGCCGCGGAAAGAACGTCGATGCTCGTAAACGTTTCATCGTCCCGATTGCATTGTGTCTTTCGCTCGCTCGCTCGCTCACTCGCTCGCTTGTTTGCTCGTTCGTTCGTTCGTTCTTTCTTTCTTTTCCGTTCGTCTCAGCGGAACGTCTCGACAATCTACTCGTTTACCCGCGTCGTGCTCGCATAGACATAACGGGCTTCGAGTCAAGCAGCTCGAAACTGCAATGCAAACTAGAAGGCAGCGTTTACTGGAGAACGAACGGGAAGGGTGTGTTTACGTTGCGCCACTGTGATCGACCCTTTCCAAACTGACTTCGGTCTGTTCCCGGCTACAAGCGATTCAAACATTGCGGATTGCTGTCAGTCATCGAAGTTTCGCGGTGCGCGGCGTTGAAATGGATAGATTGCAGTCGGAATAATGAGAAAATTATAAGAGGAAGTTATATAGACGTTACATTGGGAAATTTTTGATAATATACTTGAGCGAACTATAGCATTTGAGAAATGCAGTGTTCGATTGTAACTCAAAAATAAGTTAAAAGTAAAATTTAGAAAATGATAAATGACTAATTAGTACAATTATAAGGTATTAACTGAAAATTTTAAAATAATTCAGATATTCAATGTATCTCTTAATCAAAACGAAATGGAGGATAATGAAATTTCTTTCTCAATCGCAGAACTCAAAAATAAGTTAAAAGTCAAATTTAGAAAACTACAAATGACTAATCATTACACCTATAAATTATTAATACCAGAAAATTTGAAAACAATTCAGATATTCAATGTATTCCTCAATCAAAATGAAATAGAGGATAATGAAATTTTTTTCTCGATCGTAGAACTCAAAAATAAGTTAAAAGTCAAATTTAGAAGACAATAAATGTCTAATCATTACAACTACAAATTATTAATACCAGAAAATTTGAAAATAATCCAGACATCCAATCTATCCCTCAATCAAAATGAAATGGAGGATAATGAAATTTCTGTCTCAATCGTAGAACTCAAAAATAAGTTAAAAATCAAATTTAGAAAACTACAAATGACTAATCATTACACCTATAAATCATTAATACCAAAAAATTTGAAAATAATCCAAATATCCAATCTATCCCTCAATCAAAATGAATTCTGTTGTCCAAACATTTTCTTTCAGAGGAACACAGAATTCATTAATCCTCTCATCATAGACGACGATCAGCTTCACCAAGCGCTCCGAAGATCCAGTAGAACAGACCACAAGTCGATCTCAGGAAGGGTCAACCACCGGGCTCTCTAATGTAAGTCGAATGCACCGTGCGTATCATATACCCTGTATAAAGCGCCTGTGTTTCAGGCCGGTACGAATGAAACGTTACCTTCAGGTTGACTCAGGGCTCCACCTAAACTCCCGCTATTCTCTGATTGAGCCATAGCGTTCAACTCGTGGCTCTGCCGAAGGACGGACACTCGGTAAAAATAGTTCCGCCAGAAGTTCTCTTCCGAGATCCTGCGGGACAGGTAAATTAATTGAGACGTGAAACGCGACGGCGGCCGATACTCGAGACCGACGCGCGCCGCACTCTCCGATTCACCGTAATCGGACACCGGTTTGGAAATTGCCAATTAACGCCAGCCACCAAAGCGGACTGATTTAATTCACAGCCGGGAAATTAACTGATCCGCAGCCGTGTGACCCAGAGTTTTCTGCCCGAGAACCGGATACCGGCCGACTTCCGCGGGGCTTCGGATAATCAGGATATCTCGATTATCGATTCCTCCGTCGGCTACGCGGTCGAAGGAAATTCGTGGCTGGCGTTCAATTGTCAGTGTTTCTGATTAACCCATTCGGCACTGACTTATGCAGCATGCGTGATTAGTGATTAGGTAGTAAAGATTGAAACCTGTTAACCCTTTGCACTCGAGACGCGACTTTCAAGCGCGAGGCGATTCGATACAGTGAAATTATAAATTTTTAACTTTGTATACTGCATCAATACGTGAAACACTGAAAAAATAGCTTTGTTCTCTAATTTATGTGTGATTTCCTTATAAATTCATTTTAAAGAATTTTGTCTACGTTTGGAAAGTATTGGATATTTCAAGTGAAAAACTTTCGAGTGCAAAGGGTTGACCCTTGGACTTGGAGTTTCTCACTAGATGTTTAACATTTTTTGACGATATTCCTTGATAACTCGATGGGAAATAGAAGGATACTGAGGAACAAAGCTATTTTATTCTAATATTTCAAGTATCAAGGCGTTATACAAAGTTGTACATTAAATGTCAGATTTCATAGTTTTACCGCGTCAAATCAAATGAGAGTCGCCTTCCGAGTGCAAAGGGTTAATTTTCATTTAGATTTGGGAATTTTGAAAGAGATGAATTAAATGAAAATTAGCACTAGATTTAAGAATACTTGTTCTGTACTTTGTTCTGTTTTGCAGAAGATTAAATGTGTTTCGATGAGATAATCTTTTGTAAATATCCAATATAAACCACAAGAATATACAAATTCTTGAAGATCATCTCTTAAACAAATTCTGAACTTGAATGGGTTAACACAGAAACTTTCTTAAATTAAAATTTCCACAAACCCATAAAGGATTGTAGCGAAAAATGTCGAAAGACTCGACGTTAGTAA
This sequence comes from Nomia melanderi, assembly GCF_051020985.1. NCBI lineage: Eukaryota > Metazoa > Arthropoda > Insecta > Hymenoptera > Halictidae > Nomia > Nomia melanderi. The sequence continues at coordinate 12,809,580 of NC_135004.1, read as the reverse complement.
ATGGCACTTTCATTGATACACTCATACATTGTTTAACCCATTTGCATCATACGAAAAAGTGGAACATTGGTCCTCGCCATAAATGTTTCAATCGCATCAAAATAAAAATAGTGAACGTATAAAAAAGTAAAAACCTATACAGCCACGTCGCAATTATTGTACTCATAAAACATATCTTTCACTAGTCGATTGGTGCATCAAAATTGTAAAATTTCGTAATTAACATTAAGTCTTAAGTAATCTGCCGATACGTGAAATGTGGAAATAAAATACCATTGTTACCATTATATAAATAAATCCCTCGTTAAGTTAGTTTAAAAAAATATCATCTATATCTCATAAAAATAAATTGAATATTTCTATTGACAAATTTTTCGAGTGCAAATGGGTTAATATAGTTGATTAAAGAAAATAAACTTACTCTTTAGGCACTAGTTGAAACCGCATGGATTCCAAGTTGGGATCTAACGCGAGCGTCGCTTGGGCCATAGCTTGGACCGCATCGAAGTCCCATGCGAAATCGACACCGACCGGGGGGGGCCTCAAAAAATTGCTTTTGTCCTGGAAACAAAGCTCCATTGAATTATGCATTCAGCTCCGTCAACTTCAGTCGCGGCGAGTTGCGAGCGCCGAGACATGCGGTTCACCGCCAGTCATCGGCCGGTCAGGAAACTCTGACCCCGGCTGAAACTACCTCCGAATGATAAACATCTACGTTCAATGACACACGAGAACCGTCCAATTAGAACACAGACCTCCCTATCTTCTCGCTCCCCAGCTAACACGAAATAAACACGATGCTATTCCGAATGTTGTCCCACCAAAGTTTCGATGCGCGTGTATCTTAAACTAAAAATTCAATATCGATATTGCTCTAGAAATTCTGAGAGCTTCCGTACACACATTAAACTGAAAATTAAGTATCGATATCTTAAAGTTTCTGAACAGCTTTTTATACATATTAAACTGAAAATTAAATATCGATGTCTTAAAAGTTCTAAACAGTTTTCTCTGTGCATGTACATCAAATTGAAAATTAAATATCGATTTGTGTGCCTGTGCATCACAGGAAATTACATATTGATGAGAGTAAAGTAATATTAAATCTGGTTTCACATAAATTAAAAGATTCAATCAGCACGCTGAAGATAAACACGGTCGATCGCATTCATTTCACTTCACGCTCAAATTGAAATTACAACCCTTACAATTTCCATTCAGAGCACCCGTACGCAAAAATAATGAACAACCCGGTAGCGGCTTCATAAAAAGACCATTCTCGATTAATTCACGAACAGGGGAATTCCTAACAAAAATGTTCAATTTACAGGTAAATTTACTTTCCTCGCAGTCCCGTGTTTTCCAATCGTACAACTTCCCCATTGTTTAATAAATTCCCCGGCAAACGGCTCCGAGGCAGCGGCACGGTAGAGCGGTTTTTGCGGGTATTCAAGAAACGGAATTATTTGGTCGAAAATAAAATCACTTCGCTCGGATTCAACGGAAAAGGCCATTGTGCGGCGGGGAGCAGCTCGAGTTTAAATAAAAGCGACGCGACTGCCGTCCCGCGAACGTTTCCTCCGCGAGTTACAAGACTGCTGACGGAGGGAACGTCTTCAGACGGCGGCTCGTCGTTCCCCGCGCGTTAATGACGGGAGTAAACGTCGCGTAAATTGTATCGCGGCTACCGGTCCTTTGTGATACGTCGAGCACCTCGCCGCGGCGCCCTACTCTCCGCGCGACGGGATCCAATTGCGAGGCGGGGATTCATCCTTTTTTCCTGGAGGATCCGCCAGACGGGCAGAATCGAGTCACGGGAGCGTGATTCTACGCCGCCGCTACCGAAAATAGGACCAGTAATCAACGGAAGTGGAAAATATCACTTTGAGCAGAGTCAATAGCGCTGATGAAAGACAACGACGTTTCGATAGATTGCGAGGGAATATCGAGATTCTTGAAAATTCCGGCCGATTCGTTGAATGGAGTTCGATGACGGTTTTAATTTATTTTGAGCGAGGAATGGAGCTGGATTTCTGTTTGAGTTGGAGGTAATAGGTTTGTTTAATTTGTTTTGATAGTTTTCGTGAGTAATTTGTTTTGAGAAGTGTAGTGGATTTTGGGGAGGTTCTGAAACATGTGTTGAATGAGAATTTTAAATATTAGTGTAAATGTTATGACATTCTTCTAAATGTTATTTCGAATGTTATTAAATTCTTCCAAATATTATTCCAAATATTATTCCAAATATCATTAACACTAGAACTACCGTACCAGTCATAATGACTGGTTTCAGTTTTTCTATTTCGCAATTATTGATATCTTCAAAGCATTGAATATTCGAAATGATTTTGAAAATGAATAGTTTCACTTGAATACTATAATGAGTGTCTGAAGAAACCGAAAATTATCTATTACTACAATATTCATAGCGATTACATTTCAATCGCATCAAATGCTCGGTAGTTCTAGTGTTAAATTCATCCAAATATTATTAAATTTTTCCAAATATTATTTTAAACAATATAAAATTCTAAACATTATTAACCCTCTGCACTCAAGAAGCACCTCTCAGTAATTTGACTGAACGCAACAAAACGCTAAAATTCAACATAAAACTTTAAATAAGGTATTAACATATGAAACAGAAATAAAATTCTGTTCCACAATTTATACTCAATATTTCTTCATATAACTTGCAAATAATATTTCTGTAGAAAATAATATCTGTTACGAAGAGCATTGTCAAGTGCAAAGGGTTAATATTCCAACTCCCAATAAAACCCTCGACTCAAAACACAAAACAGAAATCATCAAAAATACTCAGCATCCGGACGAAAGCGTTAAAACGCTCGAAAGCATCTGAACAATCGCAAAATTCTCAGACACTGTAAACCCTCGCGGAAGAATGCCATAAAGACAAGAAGAACGACGAAAGAAGGAGCGGGATTACTCACAGTTGAAAGAGATAGGCATTCCTCTCGCAGTACATCTTCATTGGGTGCGCCGACCCAGGGTGCAACAGCTTCTCCTTTCTCCGTGTGTTTGCTAGCGATCAGTGCTTCCTGTTCTTTGTTTAATTCAGCAACCAGCCTCTGTAACATGATTAATTCCTCTATTAAGCAACGGCGGGCATGCCAGGACGAGCAGTTTGTAGGACATCGTGCAATTATCGGCGGCATCGATGGCGGTCCACGGAAATAGCTGCTGGGAATCCGGTAAAAGGACCCGCGCGCGCGCGCAGGCCGGTACGTTCACCCCCGTACGTTAATTAGATCGTTATCGTATTTTTGTCGATACCCGCCGACTGCGCGTCGCGGACCCGCTAAGATCGTATCGATCCCTCGGCTAGGGAATTTCTCTGATGCCTCCCTCCGCCCTCCCGCCGTTTCCGGTTTTTGTTTCTAGTAAATTGCGGCATTCGCGCTGGTTACATGCCCCGCGTTGTTCGCGAGAAGAGTCTCGAACGGCGCACGGGCTGCCGGACGAAACCCTGGAATTCGACTATTCGCGTAGAGAAAATTGAAGGTTGTTGAATTATTTGCAGAAGCAAAAAGACGCAACGTTCATGTATCTTTAGTCTAAGCAAAGTCGATAGAAAGACGACCAGATGTGTCTGGATTTCGTCACGCGAAGTTAACCCTTTATGGACCGAATTTTTGTTCATGATTATAACAAAATCTATGCAAAATTAATAAATATCCACATATGAACACGAATTAACAACGTATTCAATAGTTTCAATAATTTCAAGCAAATATATTTTGTAACTTAAAAGTTACAATGACGTTGAACTTTCACGCCTGGGCATATAAAAGTTTAAGTGAACTGATTACTAATTTTATTCACCACTTTCAGTGCAAAATGAAGTAAATCAACAAGATGCCAATATACTGATACGTGACTTCAAAGTTACATGGGTCTACAGAGGGTTAACGCATTGTTGATCGGTCACGAGTTGACTCGTGTTCGCACTAGTTGAAGGTTTTGTATATTTCAAAGAAGCTTCGTCAAAGGGTTAATACTTTCAAATCTCTAATTTGCAAAATCGAAACGAACAAACATCAATGTTTCTTCAAACAATAGAACAAACTAAATATCCGTGAACATAATGTTGAATCACCTCTCAACAGTATAAACATCCATTCGCACGGCGAAACGAAAGGATAATTAAATTTCATAATTTGTTCTGTCTTTCGCAGCGTCGAATTTTCACAGAGGGATTAATGTACGCCGATTGGAACGAATTTCGTGCGTCGGTTATCATGTAATGCTGATTTACGTCGCGATAATGCGAAACCATAGTTCCACGCGTCGATGCAACAAGCGGCGACAGCGTAGATTCGTTCGAAACAGGCATTGAAATATTATGATTAATTCGTACATTCAAACAGAATTCGATTCTCCGAGTGTATCGTTATATAATCGAAGTTTCAATGGAAGCTAAGAGAAAACGAACGGAATTAAGCAAATCCTTTATTCGAGATTTATCACCGTACATTCGCAATGTTTAGAACAATGCAGCGAAAGAGATATATACGGCGAGCTCCGAGTAATGTATTACGAAGTTCAACCATTTGTGGTTTATATACTTTGACGATGCTCGCGGAGTAATTGTTTCGTTAACTATTCGCACGGAACTTGTATAATATACATCTATAAACTCGAAATTTTCAACTTTGCTTCTCCTTTTCTGGTTGAAAGCGATCGATACAATTTTAACCCCAGTCCTATGTCGAGTAAGACATTCTATTTATTGCAACCTCTGCTTCTTTTAGCAATTTTTTCTATATTTGTTTGTAGTATCATAATTGTACCATTTAAAGGTAACATTCCAATGATTCCCAGATATTCTTGAATAAATAGAGCGTCATATTAAGCTGTAATTGAAGGAACTGATGTCGACGTGAACCTCAAAGTGAGAAACCAAGACTTCGGACCGCAAAGGGTTAACTTTAATCGTACCACGTGTTTTTGTAACGAATCACACTATGTGACTCTCAGTCACTTATGAGAATAAAAGGAATGATTAGAATGTTATTGTTTTTGTCTACAGGGCCCAAATTTTAGACCAGAAAGACTTTTGGAAATGCAATATGAAATAATCAAAAAATCTGAATAAAAAGTTGAAATGTGACTCAAAGTCACATCGTGGTTCGATTAGGTTTAAAGTAATTACAAACTGCGACACTAATTGCGCGTGTATGGGAAAAAATGGAAAACACTTTTCATACAATAAACTCACTTATATTGCATTGCAACAACAATTTTAAAAAATACCATTTATTTACTTAAATTTGTTTTAATTCATTTTGTGGATAAAATTAGTAAAGACGCAGTCATAACATAACAAAAGGAACGCTATCACTCTCTTCGCAATTTTGGCAAAACATAAGAGGAGCGAGATAACGCTCCTCAGCAGTCAAAGTTAAGTGCCGTATGCTTTTGCAGAGAAATTATTTGCGTTGTTATCATTGCAGGTTTATCTTTAATATCACTAGAGTGTCACTTGTAATATACAAAAGTTTTCAAACAGTCACCCTTTAATTGAATAAATTATAATAATCCAACGTATTAATGAACAAACTTGAAAAAAGCCACCCCAAGATCATTAAATTCGTCCCCATGCAAACTTTATTCTAAGAAAACGAAAAATCTAAGAAACATTCTAACGTTTCCAAATTTTCATCGAAGTAGAATAAAAATGACTTAGAGTTGCTGGTCAGTCAAAAAATCGGTTAATGGTTAACAAATTCCTCACCGCATAACGCGACCACTGAACGCAAGAGGAACCCGTTGTTCGTTAAAGCGTAAAACAAGGCGTGGGAGGTAAATTCTTTCGCGCAAGATAACAGCGGGGTTTTAGTTGCAGTGGCTTCTAATTACCGCGCCGTTATAGTTTATTACTTAAGTACGCGAAATTGGAGCCACTAACGAGAATAACCCGAGGATAAACACGCGGCGCGGTGGTCGGCGAGAGGTGCAACGAGACGAATGGTAAGGATTGGCCGAGGAACGAAGAAAAATGGACGGACAGGGATCACGGGGATACGAGGCGTCTAAAAGGATTAAAGACAGGGAGTCCTGCGGCGGCGGAGCTTAGGTTCGGGATAGCTGAGCTCCCTTATTATCGTTCTTGTATTTGGGTCAGCCGGGTTCTCGACCATGTGCAGGGACTGCGAGAGATTCGACGCGGCGCCGTGCACCTATCTCCTCGCTTATTTCGTTTGAAATGTTAACACATTGTGGCCGGTCGACGGGATATCTCGTCTTTAGCAAGCCGAACGTTGTGGCCGGGCGAAGAGATATCTCGTTTTTATAATATATTAATATATATATAGTGGTTACTATTAGATAGATATTGAAAAGGTGGATCGTCAGTAAAAAGAGAATTAGGAAACAATATGGACAACACGTAAAAATACAACTTAATACCACGAAGGCCAACAGACGACTCTCTATCACGCACAAAAATGTTCTCCGCTGTCTCACCAAAATGTCCCCATGCACGCATTTCCACTCGCTTTTAACACACACCCCCATTCGCTCTGTCTTTCTCACCCTTGCACCCTTCTCACTCGCATCTTTCGTCCATAGTCAAAATTCACGCAGTCGCGTACACGCTTTTCTCACGGTCCAGTCGCTCAGTTCCAGACACTCTTCCTCGCATTCTTTCAGCCACTCGAGATTTTCTAAACGCAGTCACACTATTTTCGCACGCACGACAAACCATTCATCCTACAATAAATATTCTAGATACTACATATAGTAATATTATATTATAGTAATATTTACGAATACCTTACTTGAATATAATACCAAACGCGAGTTAAGAAAGTGCATATATGCATCGTATAAATTGTTTCTGAACCAAAAACGTGCGGGCCTTGGAAGCGCGTTGCGCAATGTGTTAATGAATATTTCAGGAACAGAATTTCGACGATATGTTTGTCTCTTGAATGAAACACATTCTGCTGCAGTAATAGTTTAGTTTCTTAATCTTCATCTACGATACCGTGGTAGACTCGTGACGAAAATTTCATGAGAAATCTTATTTATATTTTCTAAATATAAATTAAGTATTACCTTTCTATTATTAATTATCAACCTTTGTAAGTAATTAGTAACATTGTAATAAAATAGTTGCATCGATCGTAGCTAAGAAGTAAATTATAGAGCAAGTTAATGATGTTCGTTAAGTATTTTCAATGCTACTTCCCTGTTGATCCTATATCACTCCTTTATCATTCACGTTTTACGTCAGTTTCCTAACACCTACAGAATATACTTTTCAGTGCTATTTTTATTACTCCTACATGACTTTGTTCGTATTTGCATTTCTCCTCGGTTCCCTCGTAACAAGCATAATTCCCAGTATCACTCTCCTGCTAATCTTACACTATCTTTTTACCACATATTTACATTTCGCCCGAGTTCCAGCAACGCTCACCGTAATTTCACAACTTTCGGTTAATCCCGCATTACGCTTCCGCCGTGGAACGCGGGGGAATCCATTAGATCCCATGAAATTACTAATAGACGAAGTTCTCCTTCCGCTTCCCATTCGCACTGTTCAATCATCGCCCACGCGGCATCAAAGTATTTAGCGAGGGACCTTTTCATCCGGTCCAGAAGCGGCAGTCATAAATTACGATATTCACGGAGCGTTAACTCCCGTTAGCGCGCTATCAGAAGTTCCAAACTCGTTTTATCTGAAAGTCATTACAACGATGTCTCGAATAGCCGCGCGGAGGTGTCCAGCGACGGGTCTCGCCTTAACACATTGTACGCCGGCTAAATTTCACCTACTAAAAACACGAGCGTCGGTGGTTATATCGATACATCTTTAAACATCGATCAAACCGAAATTTCTAATTTACGGAAAACAATAAGGAATTCGATTTTGTAAATTTTACTTTGAATTTGTGTCGTACATATCTAAAATGTTACATTACCGTAGAATTCGCAATTAATACGAATGCCGCACGATTTTATACAGCAAAATATACAAAATGGAGAGAATTTAATATTAAATCATTGAATTGCATTACTGTTACTGCATATTCATCGAGCTGAATGTCACCGCATATAACATTATTTGTAATATAGAAATGTTTTTAGATGATCATCGTTCAATTGCATGAACTATGGTAATTCGATTTGACTGGGGTCACCGGTGACCCCCCTGGCATTCAACGTGTTAAATGATAGACTAAAAATCCCGCATTATCGCAGGCAGGCGCGCAATATGTTAACCTTTTGACTGCGGCGCGATCTCGGAGTAATCCATCAATACGGACGCCGCGTTATTCGTATGCCAGTCGCTGCGACTAGTCGTCCACTGACTAGTGTCCAATGACCAAAACAGTACCTGGAGATTTGATACCAGTCTTAGGATTTCAAAAATAATCATTGCAAATAAATAAAAAATATCCATTTTCTATCTGTTTTTAATAGCTGTTTAACCAGTTAACTGTGGAATCTAGTTGGAAAATCCTTTCGTTCTGAGCGATAAAATAAAAAAATTGGAGCGTGTACTGATCGAACGCAGGACGAATGCACGTAGAATATATTTTAATGAAAGATCAAAGCGAAAGAAAGAAGAATTACATGTTTCTGTGAACAAATAAAATAAATAATAAAGTAAATAAAAAAATAAAGAATTCATCGCTGAAAGAATCAGTATCATGTCAAGCTTTACGATGACGTGTATACTCGTCAAACACAGATATTTCAAATATACATATAGATACTTTTTTCATATATATCAAATATCTTTCCCTTCTAATCATTCGTTTTTATTGTTGTTACTACTAGCCTAAGACTGGAAAAATGTAACGATCGCACTTGGAATTAGTTTTAGTAAAAATAGAAAAGCCTCGTTCAGTTTCTAAATTGAAACGAAAGAATCGCTTGGCATTTCTCGACCGGGTTTTCGCAAAAACTCGTGGGACTCGAACGATTAAAAATGTTATAGTACAAAAACACAGAGGGCGTATATTTACGCCTTCCGTATACATCGATAGACGCGCGAGTACGTATGTATACGCCTTTCGTAAATATTGATAGACTGATGACGGCGTATATGTACGCCTTTCGCAGTCAAAGGGTTAATGGATCCAGCTTGTTAGCAGCTGGCCAGCGGCCACTGTCGAATAAATAGCCGGCCGGCGGTTTTACACGGGAAAATTCGAGCCGCGGAATAATCGACGAATCTCGCCGTCTCGCCGCGCATCAGGCTAATATTAGAAGCGTCACGTGGCGCGCACCGGGGCTCAAGTTCGTCTAGGTGAGCACCCTTATTATCGCGCTGTTATTTGGGTCAACGAAGTTCTCGACTTTGCATGGCCGGCGCATCAACGTCGCGACAACGTTTCCCCGTTTAACGCTCGGGCTTTACGGAACACGTCGATTCGACGCGCGTTTAATTTTATAAACAGTCGTTCGGCCACTTATTCGTCGGATCGAAAGAACGGAGGTAGACGATGTAACGGTGTACATCGATTTTGGATTTCCTTTTAATTTCAGGAATTTCATTTGTTTCGAGATCTTTAGTTGGAAACAGTACGGTATTCGATTTAATTAGTAAACAGTAAGGTATTGCAGTGTAATTTTCTTCTTTTTGTTTAACGTTGAACGCCACACGATTTCAGAGAACAAAGTGCACAAAATGGGAAAAATATAATGTTAAATCATTTGATTGAACTGCGTTATTATTATTGCATGCTGATCTTGCTCAATGTCACCGTGTTCGGTAGCATTGTTTATAATATAGAAATATTGTAAAATAATCGTCTTTCAATTGAATGAACTATAGCAATTCGATTTGATTGGGGGTCACCGGTGACATGGCATTCAACGTGTTAAGTAATTAATGTATAATTTAGTTTGAAGGTTTTGTATAGTTCAAAGAATCTGTAAAGGGTTAAATGGAAAATCGAACGGATCATAGTATATTTTAATTAATTATTATAGTTTCAATATCAAAAATATGTGAAATGTATAAAATACAGTTTCTGTATAGTTAAAAGAATTTTTGTATCTCCTGATACTAAATATAATAATATAGAAATTCGTTTGAAATATAAAGAATTCTAATTAAAAGGTTAGAAGATAAAATTTTAGAAACGTTGAAAGTGAAGCTAATTGACTTGGCGAATGGTCAATTAGAAGACGTTTACGTTGATGTAATTACACGAATACGCCTGTCAATTATCCACTTTGAAACCCAGAATTCCCAAGATTAAAGAGAGAATATCAATCTCTTTGGGAACAATAAAACGTACAGTAAAAGTACGTAAAGCTAGTATCAACCGCACGACTTCCATCCACCGAATCGATACTTTCGTTTCGACGTCGTCAACTTCGGTTTTTATTCGGACGATCCGAATGCATCTCCTTCAACCAAGCCCAGCACCGTTCGTCGATCGCCCCGGATAAACATTTGCCCGAGTTAATTTAACCGAACGCAATAATTACCCTCCGTTCGCGAGAAATTATTCTGATTATTCGATTAATTCATCCGGATTTATTTGATTGATTTATTCGATTACTACCTTCGTATATATTTCCGCGTGTTATCTGGAACGTTTCCCCCGACGTTCGCTCGAACGTTACATCGACAAACACACTCTGTATTCCATATTCCAACAACCGGTGGCCGAACGTTCGCCGATTTTCGTCATCAGCCTCCAAATGGAATTTCCGCATGAAAAATTCATGGGATCGATGAAACTTACTTCCGACAGCCGCCAGAAACATTTCGTATAACGAATAATGCTTCGAATACATTTGAATCCCATCAATTATTCGTCCTTATCGTATTATTGTTATCCTTTATCAGTCCGAATAAAATCGTGCTCGACGGTGCGCCGGTAGAAATTGCATTCCGCTATCGGTCCATCGTTTTTATCCGATTTTCAATGGTACCGCCGTTCCTTCGCATATATGCAATACCTGGAGGTTATTGTTCGACAGCGCGTAATTCATCGGTCGTTAAAGCAATTTCCAGCGAGCGATCTAATGAAATCGGAGCGAGGGACCCGCGGCCGAGGGGGGCAAGAAATAAATTTCCGTGAAACTCGTCAAACCGGCCGGGGATGAAACATCGGGATCGGTTTACGGATGTGGGCGAAACGTTTGCTCCGAGTGCCGGAATTAATCGAACCCGGACTATCGTTTCTCGTTCCTTTTTTCCTCGGCCGACTGCGGATATAGGTATGTACACGGTGCTCGGTAAATGTATGCGGTGATCTAGAATCGAAGTATGATTTAAATTTGATTGATACCCTCCGCCCTCCCCCTTCCACCGATGAATATTTCATTTTTGAGAATGGAGTTTTGAAAGGGAAATAAGGGAATATGTATACCGCCTGTACGGCGTAGAAAATATTGCGAATTCGACGCGCCGGTTTAGCCTGAAATTGTGCAAGCGCGAATGGGACGGGAATTTATTTTAAAATTTAAAAATCTTCGAACTGACGGGACACGTCGCGATGCTCCTCGCGTGTTTAATTTCATAGCATCGAGCGGGCCGGGAACAACGGGTCGGCGATGCAGTAATTAACGCGGGGAAAAAGGGTATTTTATTCTTTTAAATTTGTTATCTTGTAATTCGCCGGCCGCGTTCGGCTGTTCTGTTTTTATTCCGAGTTTTATTTTAATTTCATTTCGTTCCCCGGGCTACCCCGCGTGAAACGGAGACAGCTGCGGAATAATATTTTCGGATATTCCGACGTTTTTTGGACGAGATGTTGGTACAGCGATATTCGGCATAAAACGCGATAGAGGCGTGTGGGTTCCTTGCAAATATTCCCTGTTGACAGTCGGGACAACATCCTGCGCGGGGGTTCGAGAGAATTACTTTGCGAAGTTGGGAAGGGTTGAACGATGGAATTTTTGGTATGGTTGGCGGAGTGAATAGAATTTGATGTTTGAAAATTGATATTTTTAAATTTCCGTTGTCTTCTGATTAATGAACTGCTGAAAATTCAGATTATCTTCTGAGTAATAACTTTTTGAACATTGACATCATCGATTTATAACTTTAAAAATTTATATTCACCTTCGATTAACAAACATCTGAGAATTTCCCATTATCTTCTAATTAATAACTTTCTAAAAATTCACATCTTCTGATTTATAATTTTCTAAAACTTCATATTCTTCTCTGATTAACAAGCATTTGAGAATTTCCCATTATCTACTAATTAATAACTTTCTAAAAATTCATATCTTCTGATTTATAATTGTCTAAAACTTCATATTCTCGTCTGATTAACAAGCATTTGAGAATTTCCCATTATCTACTAATTAATAACTTTCTAAAAATTCACATCTTCTGATTTATAATTTTCTAAAAATTCATATTCTCCTCTGATTAACAAGCATTTGAGAATTTCCCATTATCTTCTAATTAATAACTTCCGAAAATTCACATTATCTTCCGACAAATAATTTTCTGAACACTCACATCATCTGATTCATACCATTCTAAAAATCAATACTCTCCTCCGATTCACAAACTTTTAACACTAAATTTACTATACACTTTATTCTATTGTTCCCAGAAAAATTAACGTTCATCCATTTACATCTAGGAAATCAAACATTTAAAAATGTATTATTAGAAACCGTAATCACCTAATCGAACCACTCAAAATCGACCCAAAAATTTACCAAATACAGTCAAACCTGTTTTTGTGCAGATAGAAACCGCACAAAAAAAATGTTCATAAATCTACGAAATAGTGAGAAAGTACTTCCAAACAAAATAAATAAACTACACATGGACTCATTTAAAAAAAATTAAATTTCTCATACATGGAGAAATTTTCACAAAGCACATAATTCACTGCTACTCTAGTCCAAAACGCGCATCTTGCGATAAACTGGTTAGTACACATAAAAAAAATCGCACAAAATAAATCGCAGAGAAAAGAACCGCAAAAACAGGTCCGACTGTAATGTTCATAAAATTCAATGTGAGCCAAATTGGCTCGTAAATCCAGTGTTAAAAATTCCTATCCTCCTTCCTACATTTTTTCAAATTCGCATTTCCTTTTTCCAACCGGTCGCGCAGCGTGGCTGTAGAAATTTGTGCACCAGTGGCCCAGAAAGCGCGGTTTATTTTTATTCCGGTGGCGCGTCGATGAGAGGCACGTCACCAGTTTACAATTGTGTACACGTCGTCCCCGGCGGATTTTTACAACCGTTGGTCACGCGAGCCCGCGACTCCGTCATTATGTCGGGTCGCGTAGCCATTTCCACGAACGAGCGTTCCTTCTCCTCCGCTATATTCTCCCCCCTTTCTTTTTACAGCGCCAAGAAGCTCGTCACGGTGCGACAATACGAACCCCTTGTACATTACTCCCGTCCATTCTGATCGATGCGCGAAATTGCAACGCGAGCGCCGTATCCATCAGCGATTTTCCTCCGAGGACGCAATTTGAACTTTCGCCCGGCAAAATTGCGCCCGAAGCCGATTACGCGTCCAGTCGCGTCTTAGGCGCTTCTTCCATTTTCCCGACGCCGTGAATTATCGTACCGTGAAATGAGATCTCGGGGATAGTGTTAATTATTACTAGTAAGTGTCCTCCGGGAGTTCCATTGTTTCCTTGTTACAACGGCGAAAGGACACGCTCCATTTCCATCCGAAATGTCTTTTCCACCGCGAGTTTCTATGTAACATTCTAAAACCAGTCAGCAGGTTTCAGGGAAATATAATTATTGGAATTCGAATATTCTAGTTTAAATCATGTTCATTTAGAATTCTATCGTACTTCAACCTGATGTTTTAATAACTTGGCAAGATTTGGAAAGTATCGGAATTATACTTATGGTAGAAATATGACACAATTACATTGCGAGTTACGCTGAAGTCACCAGAATATCCCACGAAATGAAATTCAATTCCGAATTCGTCCGCATCACGGTTACCGAGTTCAAACACAAAATGTAATCAAATATTCTCAACAGTACTTATATTCCGCAATATACCTTGCCCGCTCAATCGTAAATAATCTCGTTCACCCGCCCGATCCCGAATAAACCCATTCGCTCAATTTCAAAACAGCTCGTTCACTTCCTGCTCCCCCCGGTCAATTTCGAGCGAAACAACTACAATCTCGAGAACTTCCGCAGGACTCGTTTCGACGTTCCGCCGAACAAGCTTCCATTAACCACGCCTCCCCTCTAAATACACATCCATTTGTTAAAATAATCCCCGCGCAAATAAACAACCGGCGAGATCCAATCCCGGCGGCGCCGACGGGTTCGCCGAATTTCGAGTGTAATAAAATATTACTCTCGCGGAAGCACTTCTCGGGCTCCGAGCGTGTAAGCAGGAATTCTCGGCCGGATTTCCCGGCGTTCACAAAAGTTCCGGCCGTATCGAGCCGGAGATAAGCGGGGGACATGAAAGGGCACTCGGCGTGCAGGGACTTCCGATCCTGCGGAGAGGGATCCAGAGACTAATCTCTCGGCCGGCGATTTCATTCCGCCTCCGGAGCCGCGGCAGATGCAACGCTTCGGCTACCGTCCAATCCCGACGGGCAGTCCGTCGCGAATTTGATTTGCCGGTCGCATCGAGGATCTTGACCCCGGGAAACGCGCGTGGGCGCTGGGAAAATGTCATCCGGCGCGACGAATCTTATCCGATAAATCGATGTCGGGCCGCACGCAGCCCGGCGGGGCGAAACGCCGAAGGAATTCAATGCCGGCTGCGCGCCGCGGAGAGATTCACGGGGAATCTGGAATGTATAACTTTATTTCCTCGCCGGTGGCCGCGCGGCGCGACAAAGGCGACGCGCCTCGCGCCGGCACGCGTTCTGCGTTTATTTCCTGCGACGGGGATGTCGGGAAGGGTGTAACGTTGCATTGTGCTGGGATAATGTTAGCTTGCGGAGGGATCTGAAAGGAATACTTTGGCTGTTGATTGTGGGGAGGATTCTGGGATTTTTGGGATTTTGGGGTTTTGGGGTTTTGGGATTTTGGGAGTGGCTTTGTTTTCTTTTGTGCAGGAGTTTAGTGGGATATGGAAGCCTTAGGCTGGGTGAGTTGAGTTTTAATTGAGTTAATTAGTTTTTTGGGTTAATTTCAGTTTGTGGAGAGTTGGACTGATTGGTGGGTATAGCGTTAAAGTAGAATTCAAAGATACTGTAGAGTTAAATTAAATTTATATTCAATATGTAGGTTTTAGGCTGGGTGAGTTCAGTTTTAATTGAGTTAATTAGTTTTTTGGGTTAATTTTAGTTTGTGGAGATGAGATTGTGGAGTTGGACTGATTGGAGGGTGTAGTGTTAAAGAATTCAAAGATACTGTAGAGTTAAATTAAATTTATATTCAATATGTAGGTTTTAGGCTGGGTGAGTTGAATTTTAATTGGGTTAATTAATTTTTTTGTTTCCTGTGTTAAGTATTTTAGTCTGTGGAGATGAGATTGTAGAAAGTTGGGTTGATTAACGGCGAGTGTGGTATTAAGGTAGAATTCAGTAGAATTTATATACAACATATAGGTTTCAGGTTGGATGAGTTGAATTTTAATTGGGTTAATTAATTTTTGTGTTGAACGTGTTGAGTATTTCAGTCTGTGGAGATGAGAATGTAGAAAGTCGGAGTGATTAACGGCGAGCGTGGTATTAAGGTAGAACTGAAAAAACAGCTGAATTTTTCTGCATTTCTTGAGCTGAAATGTTTTGCGAATATAACAGCCGAGGGAGAAGCAAGTTCGAGGTTTAATTGGAATGTTCGCGTAATTGCGATGAAAATTCTGTAACAACGAGAGAACTTCTGAACGCGAATGATTGTTACATCGTTAACGGGTCTGTATTCGGAGTTGCGACCCCGGCAAGTTCGCGATGTAAAATCCTGCGAAGTTGTTCCGAGGCAGAATTTTTAATCAAGTGAACGTAATTAATTTATTTCCTCCGAACGAAACTCTCGGCGAAGGAATATATTTGTTTGCCGCGAGTTCACCGGCGCTTTTCATCGGTTACATTTCAAACGTAATTAAAACAGGAGTACAACTCGCTGAAATAACGCGTGCGTTTGAAGGCTACCTCGATGAAATTTCAAATGCGCGATCAATTAAGCTGCACGATCCTACGCTCCGCGACATGCCTATCGTCTAAACCGCGTTTCATCTCGATCGAGATATAAACGATGCTATAAATTACCA
This sequence comes from Nomia melanderi, assembly GCF_051020985.1. Classification (NCBI taxonomy): domain Eukaryota; kingdom Metazoa; phylum Arthropoda; class Insecta; order Hymenoptera; family Halictidae; genus Nomia; species Nomia melanderi. The sequence continues at coordinate 12,793,406 of NC_135004.1, read as the reverse complement.
ATAGCAGACGTAAAAACCGAGATAACATTACCATAAACTCACGGTCGATCCGTCGATACGACGACCGGCTGCAGGGGGACGCGCAGCGACGTTCAACGTTCCTCCCGTCTCGGAAATTGGCCTCGGTTTTTTCCGTGCCGCGACGCCGGAGCGTCCCGACCGACGCTGCACGCTCTCAAACGGATAACTACCCTCTTCTTCCTATTCATTACCCGCCATTCTAAATCTCATCTATATTATAACACCAAACAGTGGTACTTATATTCCCCGATAAAAAAGCTTGTCCACTTATTCAATTCTAAATAAACTCGTTCACTCACTTAACTTCGAATAAACCCATTCGTTTACTCAATTTCGAAAATGCTCGTTCAATGATTCAACGGCTTTCCTCGCTCGACGTTAACCTTTAGCCACGACAGGATTTTCCGCGATACTGTATCTCTCTGTGCGAGCTTCTACACGGATTGCGCGAAATATGACGCTGCTTACTGTGACATTAGGAACGTTAGGAAATGTCATTCACGCGGAACAAATGTGAAATAATATAAGGCAGTCAGATATGTCAAACATATCTAGCGTACAAGAACTAAAAGGTTAAACAAACGCAATCCCGAAAACCATGACGCATTCAGACGTTCCCTTAACCCTTTGTAGGGAAAATTATTTTTTTGATGATAATTCGTATTCCCTACCGTATACGTATTAGAAATACTTTAAGAAACAATTATTGAGAATTTTTTTTCGAAATTTTCCTAGATTCCTTGTTTTACCGTTCCTTGCAACACCATAAGGATCAAAATGGTGAACAGAGAGTCCCTGTAATTTGACCCATCATAAAAGTGGCATCTATATGTGCCAACGTATAAAGGATTAACACGTTGAATACCACAGGATTTCATATAGCAAAACACAAAATGGGAAAAATCTAATATTCAATCATTCCATCGGATTGCATTGTTATTCCATGTTCCACCTGAATATCACAATATTACGTAGCATTCTTCATAACATAAAACTGTTTCCATATAATCATCGTTCAATTCACTGAACTACTATCCCCCACGTCCATAAACATCAATTTCCAAATAACCCACCAAACGTCAATCTTCCCCTAATCTCGCATTCGAACCTCCCAGTTTCTCCCTAACAAAATTTTTCGCGAAAAATCACGATCTCGTTCCAGCATCCCCTAACGTCCTCCTCCCCTCTACGGAGAACGTTCCCCGCAACGATTCTGGAAATTTCATTTCGCATCTTAACAAATTTTCCGCGTGAGCCGGCCTCGCCGGCGAAAAATCATTTTAACCGCGAGGAACGAACGACGGGGCTGGCGAGGAAGGGCGCGGCGGTGTCGCTCGTTCCCGGCGCGCGGGATCCATATTACGGTCACGTGGAGCCGGGAACGTGGCCCGAATGCCTGGCTCCCGAGTCGTTTCGAATTACCGTCCAGGGATTAAAGCTGTGCAAGGGAAAAGGGTGGCGAGAAATGGGACATCGTTGTCCGTCGATGCGACGCTGCCCTCTCGCCGGGACTCTCGGATCAGTCAGACTCGCCGGAGACGACGACTCGCCGGGTCGTAGAAATTTCCTCCCCCCTCCTCACCGGCGGTGCCGTCTCGCTGCCCTCGCAGCTAACACGGTTGAACCCGGGGGTCGTCGAACCCGACCGATAACTTCGCGGCTGTTGGTTTCGCGTTCTCATGAGAGGAATCCTCAAACGCGAATCCGTTATTCAACGTCTGATCAATAATTCGCGGCCCGGTACGGATTTAACTATGGAACGTCGGTGTATAAATTTTTCAAACGAGAGCCTGATACTCGGGAAGCGGGCCTGTTAAATTAATTGGGCTGAATTATTTGGACGCGATTATAATGGGAATTTTGGACGGGGCGCGCTTCGCGCTGCGCGGTTTCGATGGATTTTGATAGTGGATCTGCGGCTTGTTTTAATCGGCACTGTGGAAATTAATTGAGATTCATAGAGTTCTTGACGGATCAATTTTTGTAATTGATTGTTTGGTGGTTTGGTGTTTGGTCGAAGTGGAAATGATAGGTTTTGGTCAGACATGGTAGTTGATTTGTTGTGTTGGTAATTAGTGAGAGTTGATGGATTGAGTGTTTAGAGAATGGAATTCTATTGTAGATAATGTTTCTTAATGATTAGCTTATTTGAGAATTTTAAGTGTTTCACTGGCTGACTTATTTCAGAAATTCTCCTTAGCACCCACTAGAAATCTAAACAGCGAAGTCTCAGGAAAATACACGTGTTCAGCTTTATTCGGAATCGATCGATTTAGTTTGTACTTTATGACCCTCGTGGAAAGTCGTAAAACTAGCTGTCGATCGAAGGGTATCACTCGACTGACTAATTTCACTCACACCCCTTGGCTTTCCTTGCGACCGAGCAAACACCCACTTTCATCTTAGTTTTCAATTTCTAAAAGTCATAAACTAAACGTTCAAATCAAATACTAGACTCGACATTTCACTTATTCATCTATTTTTAAATTAAACAAAAATTCGCTAACTTCTCACTAATAAAAATATTCCAGCACCGTCTTCTCACAACCTTTCAATGAATGTAAATCAATTGAACGATTCAAAATTCTGCGCTTTCTTTCGTTTATTTAACCCTTTGCACTCGAGAGGTGACTCTCACTCGATTTCACACAGTGAAACTATAAAACTTGATATTTAATATCATACTTCGTAAAGCATCAATTTGAGAAATATTGAAATAAAATAGCTTGTTCCTGAATGTACGTGTGATTTCTCGTCGAGTTTCACAAAATATCGTTATCTCATCAGAAAACGAGAACAGAGGAAAAGTACATAGAAAGTTTTAACATTATACCTCGTCTAAAGCATCAATTTGAGAAATATTGAAATGAAACAACTTTGTTCCTCAATGTACGTGTGATTTGTCGTCGAGTTTCACAAAATATCGTTATCTCATCAGAAAACGAGAACAGAGGAAAAGTACATAGAAGAAAGTTACAGGAACTTCATCAAGTTCAGGTTTGGATAATAAAGTTTCCACGCCAATACATGAAAGATTCAATAAGATCGAAACGGATGTATAGATCGCGGTGCTCTAGTCGCGAGCGTAGGAGGCATCGCCACAAGCTTTCCGCCGTTTCCACTTGATTTTCCCGTGGAAAATTGGGTCGGCGCGCCGGCGACAGATGTCGGCGAGGTACGTCGCCGCTGCTCCGTTCTAGCCACTCGTTTTTAACGACGATACGCTCGCTAACAACGCGTGCCGGTTTGACAGCTGTCTCGATATCGAAACGCGCGTCGAAGAGTGCATCGGATCTGTTCGAGAGGATCGTCGATGTTACGACCCGGGGGACCTTGGTGACCGAAGAAGAAGGAGCCGGAAGTGGTCTCGAAATCAGCGCTTCCGGTCGACGGAATAAATAGGAATCAGACGGAATCATCGCGACAGCAACACGGTTTAATCTGGCGTCTCGGGATCGTGGGAAGGGCGGCAGGAAATCCATTTCGATTCACGGCTGAATCCGTGATCATCTTCGGAAGGTCGCTGGAAATTGATAAAGTTAACGCCAACTTTATCAACACCTTTCCTACCGTAACTAGAATAACTACGAAATAGACGAAGGAATTAGATGATGAATTTTTATAGTGGAGACAAGCAAAAGGAAGGATGAAAAATGAAAACCAATTAATCGGACACTATAGGAATTGATATGATTTTTATTTATATCGATTATTTAACTTAATATTTAACTCTTTGCACTCGAAGCTGTTTCTCACTATTACCTGCAACTCGAAGTAATTTTAATAGAAAAAGCGTATTAACGTATAAATAAATAATACGCGTGAAAAGAAAAGTCAGATGTATCTTACTGCTTTCTATCGGTTATAGATATAAATGTTATAATATATTTAATAAAAAAATTTTACAGTTTGTAACGACGAATTTTGAACGGCTCTGCAACGGAGCCCTTGAGTGCAAAGGGTTAATTATTTATATAAGAATTGATATAAATCAAATTTATATCAATTTCTATAGTGTCCGATTAATTGGTTTTCATTCTTCATCCTTCCTTTTGTTTATTTAAGTTATTATTTAATTATTAATACAGGAATTGGTATAAATTTTACTTATATCAATTATTTAACTTAATACGTAATTATTAATATAAGAATTGATATAAATTTTTCAATAATTCAGCAAAATACAAACGAAGTGTGGAAAATTTCTCTAAGAGTGTATAACGTTCGAAGACGTTCGTTGCTGACTGCACCATTGATGTCCGATATTCACGGGGTTCGAGGACAATGGTAATTCTCCGTGCTCCAATCATCATTCAATTTCAGAGCTGCTTCAAGCTCAATGACTCTGAAACGTAGACGCACGCGCCACGTGTCCTCCGCAAGACGTAATTCTCGTCGCACAATGAAGTTGCTGCGACAGTTATTAGCCGGAATTCGGGTTGCATCGTGACTTGGCAAACGCGAGTCCGAACAATCGATTACTCTGGCGAACAGGTTCGTATATCAAGGCAGCGCTTCCCAACTCGGCCGAGCTGTACTTTATCAGAGCCTGCGGAACGGTTACAGAGAACTCTATCGACTTTCAACGGTATTTCTATTGGGAATGAACTTTCGTGTAGCGGCGCTGCTTGATTTTTGATTTGTTTGTGTCTCGCGTTACGGGGCGAGTGTCGAAGCTTTTAACGCTAGAACTACCGAATAGTCGAGTTGACTTTTTACCATTTTTCTGTAGAAACTCCAAGAGTGCAACTATCGAGACCCCGATCACTCCAAATTTAGTTTGCGTATTACTGAAATGATTTCTTTAGAAAATTAGTGAAGGATCTATTGTTTCTTCAATAATTTTAAAAGATTTATGAATGAGTCATTTTGATCCATCTGGTAGATCTAGTGTCAATAGGGAAGCTTGATTCCGAGATCTTTGAGGATTAAGTTAATTCGAGTTGACATGTTGACTGCAATTGTGATCACTGACTTTTGAATTTCTTGAAAATTATTAGAAAAATGACTAATGTCGAATGTCGTTTAAAGACTAAGTTGTAGACGAATGATTTAATTACTCACAGCAAGAGATTAGCATGTAGTTTCTGTTTGTTCTATTTAATTGATATGTAATTTAGCTTTATCTGTTGAAGGTTCTATACATTTCAATGAATCTTCGTCAAAGAGTTAATAATAAGTGAAGTTTTATCTAAATTTTGAAAAATTGGTAGAATATGATGTAGAGTTTCTGATTTGATCCATTTGAATATAAGTCACTTGAATATTTAATCGCTAAAACGAAGGCACACCGATTATTAATAAAACTGCAGCTGGAATACGCTTCAAACGTTTAAACGCTATTATCTGCAATAAACAATCTTCCTGCAGGGAAGTAATTAACGGCGCATCAATTGCGAGCTTGACCGCGAAATAAATTATACGACAAGAAGTTAATTATGCCTCGAAGCTGTCTAGTAATTGAACTCCTCACAGGCTAAAATAACAAAGTCTAGTATGAATTCTCTTTCAATTTCCTAATTAAAGAGAATAACCATCGCGTTAATAAACGATCATTACACCCGCAGATCGATCAATCAATCACGACAAAGAAGGAATACCGTCGAACGAAAATGCCTAAAGATAAACTGTACAATTTATCAAAAATTTCAACGTTCAAAGCAACGGTAATTCCAACAAACGAAACACTGTTCCGCAGAGGAGCTGCGCGCAGTTTACCGGTAACGCGAGCAACCGTACGATGATAGGATCGTAATAACAGAGGCACGGGAAATCAGGAAGAAGATTGATACGAGCCGATTACCGGTAATTCTGATAGTCGTACACAGAATTATATTAGCATACATAGCCGGAGGTTTGCGGTTCGTCGAACAATCCCGTTGACCTTAACCTCAAAAGCTTTTGCCCTATCGAACAACTGTTACAGATGCGTAACGACGACCTATTTTCGATTCCCGGCCGGTTAATCCATCGAGCCAGCCTTTTACGTAATATCCACGCTCGCGTGCGCCCCTACAAAAATGATTTTCATCGAATAGGAAAACTGCGATCGTCCGCAGCCCGACTGGCGACCGTGCAATAATTCGCGAGTCCGCCCTTGACGTGTAACCGTCGGCGTTACAACAGATCAATGTTCGTCGGGCTAATTAGGGCGCGATATGAAATCGCCGGGATCCATTATGTTCTTGTAATGAAGGATGTTATTACCGTTATTAGCGCGCCGGCGTTGTTTATGCATTCACGGGGAGCATTAACGCGTAAAATATAACGGAGTACAAAGTACGGTCGAGTTTAAAGATTTCGCTCGGCAATTAACGCGTCCGGGGATTCGATTGGAAATTTCATACGCGTTTCACGCGCATCTTCGATTATAATTACATTTCCGTTGTGTACACGGCATTAAAACTGCCCGACAAGTAAATGGATTTCCGTTTAACCGGAACATTACGCCGCACAAAGGCGACGGAATCGTTGCACCGATAAAACCGACGCGATGTTTTCGCTGCAGCTGCGCTCGCGAGTGATGCATCGAGGTTTACTCGATCTCGCGTTATCGTGTTGTCGTCTGCCGACGATAACGTCTCTTCCCGGTTGTTAATATTGATTCTCCTCTCCCGAGGAATCTCTGTTATCCGCGCGCCGCCGTGTCGAGCCGGCGGCGGCCGCGTGGATCTAAGTTTATCTACTCGGATCTCGCTATAGCCGATACTTATTCTTATACCTCCGCGTTCGCGTTATGAGCCGCCGTTCCCACGGAAGCCTGCAATTTTTGCTCCCGAAAGGAAACGCTCTCGATACCTTCGTCGCGAACCAGTTCAAGGCGAGGCTGCGAGAGCGTTAGACGCTGCAGCCGAAGATGAGAGCACAATGAAGATCACATCGGGAACGATAACGAGAGCGAGGGGGGCTTTCGCAGTCAAAGAACAATGCGTCGACGCGGTGTCGACGCGCATGCACCGGCACAAGGGGCGAGTTGCCGGAAACACGCGGCGAAAGGTCGCGGAAAAATCCTGCGAGTCCCGGGGAGTCGACTCTCCGCGATCGACCCGGGACAATGTTCGTTAAACGCGGCGATAAAACGGTCCGAGGTGATATTGATTAACTTTTCAAAGGTTTAAATGGCGATCGCAGCCCGAGGCGACTGCTCGGGACGGAATAAAGTTGAATTAATCTAATGAACGAGAAAGGAGATTGGAAATGTCTAATTTACTGAACTATTTCCAGTCTACTTGTCAAATATATTCCGCTGATTATAATTGCGATCTGCTTAATAGATTATTAATCAACGAGTCGTCAGTCTAGACGGGTATAGCTGATATTCGAATGTTGAATAAATCTACGTTAGAATCGATGCCTTTCATACTTTCGCCTGAACGGTTTCACGAGTAGCGAATATTAATCTGCCTTTTTATTATTACAGGGGGCAGGTGTTCCAAAACTATTATCTCCCTTTGAAACATTTACGAACCGCTCGGGAGCGATCCGATCGGATTAACAGTCCGCCCGTAATATAGATCATCTTTAATAATCGCGTGTCGCGTGAAATATTAAGATATCCTTCGATTCGGTATGGAAATAGACGGCCGACTACGCAGGGTGTCGCCTCTATCGTGCCAAGACGGTGTTAGTACAGGATGTTCGCCGATTTATCATGCACGGTATCCGCTGTCTCAAATAATATTTGCCCTCATCTTTCGCCGCGAGTGCTCCGATATAAAATCTGATCGCGGAACGGAGACTCGTCGCGGCGGCGCGATCGTTCGCGTGCGCCGCACTGAAATAGAACGCGCCGGTTCGATTCGAAATATCCATTTTCCAATGGCGACGCGCCGTCGGTATTAGGATCTTGAAATTTAAATATCGAACCTAATTTGTCGCGGAGCTGCGGGGAATTCTCGCTCGAGCAAATATAGCGACTCGGCGGAGCGCTGCGGATTACTGGCATTTCGGCTGTGACGCGAGCAAAAACTAACCTGAATTCGCTAATTAAGACGGTCCTGGTGACACGCGAGTCCTCGATGACGGAGGACACTTTTGGAGACTCGGTGGATGTGTAAAAAATTAATTAATGTAGAGTTAAGAAGAGATTGAGTTAGAATTTTCTGTGAAAGATATGAAATTTCTTGAATTCTGTATAGAATGATGTAATTTAGTTCGATGGAAATGAAGATTGAATTACTTGGCTTTGCTCTCGTGTCCAGCTGTCATCGGAAGACGTCAACACATGTAGATCGCTTCTGGATTGATCTCTTTTATAAATAGAGAGCCGAAGATATGCGTTCTATACTGCAGGAGATACGAGGATTGTGGGCAGCTGAATGTTTGAAATATTCATCGACTAATTTTACATCGAACTTCTTGTTACCTTGTTTTAATTGTATTGCGTTTTCCACTTCGTTATTGCCGTTCCCAAGTTTTTTTATTTAATTACGATGTTCCGCGGTGTTGGTTGCGGCGACAGAGACTCAACGGTCAGAGATGAATGGGACACGGAAGAATTTATGTAGGATGAAAAGTGAGCAACTTTATAAAGACTGCATTGAAAGGCTTCCGGCAAGAAAGCAGCGGAACGCAGATAACAAAGGGAAATTATATTCCGGTGGAATGAACTGAAAAAGGTCTTCCATGGTCAACTTTGCTTTAACTTCAACTTGGAAATTCCCTTCAGGACATTCCTATTTTTATTCAAGATCGTTCGTCTAAATTTAAAAATCTGAGAGACGTATCTCGATCTACAGCGGAGTTTCACTGTTCAGAATGATTCACTACCTTCTCTACGGAGAATACTTCCCGAAAATGAAATCTAAAATGTAAAATGAAGCTACACATACTTAGAACTACCAGGATTTCCTTCTTTCGCAATTATTGAAGACAGATGTTTCTCTAAGAAATTAATTTAATGAATCAATTAACACTTTGCCACGGTGGTCACCGATGACTGGAGCTTCCAAATTGCTGAAGAACAGTTACAATAAGAAACTTGATTTTCAATGAAAATATTTAGTAACATGAATAGCTAGATCACAGCGTAATATGACAACTGTAATACTAAATCATTAATAATTATTTTCAATACCATTTGCCTTTGTTATTAAAGAATGAGTATTACTATTCAAAACGCTAGAAATTCTCGTGGCAGTCAACGTGTCAAAGTTTCAATAGATGCACTCTTTAAGTCTCAATATAGAAATTTCAAAAAACCAATTAATCCACTTGGTAGTTTCAGTGTTAATCACGAATTGTACCTATTCCCTAGAACCGTCCCGTTTTCAAGCGAGTAAACGCATTAAGTAAAATCCTTTCGAGTGAGGATCTTAACTGTGCAAAGAAGAGATCAATGAAAATGAAAGATTAACAGGAACAATAGAGAACTTGTCCACTTGACAGCATTCAGGAACAATTCCTCGGAATACTGAAGGGCACCAAGTATATCGAACGTTTCCTAATCCGAAGGCGATCGGGACCTATCCGCGGCAGCTGAGCAAGCACGCGTGCGCGCGCCGAAAAAAAAGCGGGGATAGGTAAAAAATGACGGAATTCTTGCGAGACGATTAACTGGGAAAGACTTTCGCGAATAGGAGCCCGGGTATCGAGCGACGAGTGCGCGCGTGCCTCGACGGTAATGGTCCCGCCGCATTACCGGGACCAGCTCTAACCCCCTCTGATCTTGTGCCGAGGCTGCCTCGACATTCAATATGTTTCAATAGCTAGACTAATCCAATTTCCGCTATAATCATTCATAATATCATAATCATATAATGCACCTATGAGTGCAATTATAGAGTTTCTCGAATATCCTCGAATGAATAATTAACAGATTAATATCCGTGTCACTTAAACAGACAATTTTAGGTCATTCTCCATATCTATTCTGTGTATTTAAAAATTCATTTATATGATAACACGCTGACCGGAAAAATCTATTAAAGTCTACGAGATGCAGGGATATTGAGACTAATTGATAATATTCTCGGATGAATGATTGGCAGATTAATCACCGTGTCACCTAAATAGACAATTTCAGGTCATTTTTCATATATATTCCATATACTTAAAAATCCATTTTTATGGTAACACATCGAGTGTAGAAAAATCCATTGAAATCCACAGGAAGCAAAGATATTAATATACTAATTGCTGGCATCCTCGAACGAACGATTACCAAATTAACCACCGTGTCACCTAAATAGACAATTTCAGATCATTCCCCATATCTCCTATAAACATCTCAAACTCATTTCTACGATAACATATGATCTACAGAAAAACCTATTACCCGCGAGATGCAAGGATATTAAAAGGCTAATAGCAATGAAAGATTTTAATTTCCCGGTTCCCATTTCATTAAGATAATTGTCTCGGCTATATACGAGCCCGATGAGTGCTCATTCGGCAGTTAACGTGACAAACTGCCATATCAAACGGTAATTGAATTAAGTAACGCCGGCGCGAGTTCCGAAGCGGAAAAACCAAGAACTCGTCGCAGCAACGATGATTAATCATTTCGCGGCCGTAGTTTTCGCACGGTCGCCGATGTTCGAGCGGTCTCCGGGTCGCGGGATAAATCCTGCGGGCAAATCGGCCACCGAGAAACGGTTCCAACGCCGAGCGGGAACGAAGGGCTCTCTCCCGCGGACCGTGGAACTTATTGATCCGTGACGGGGCGTCCGACTTTTGCTTCTCGGCCGAACTTTCGGGACGTGACCGACCGTTCCGCGGCACTGTCCGAGCTGAATTACAATATGCAGATTCGCGGCCATAAAAGTTCGCGATCGTCTGGGGATCGTTCGCGGCTGAAAAAGCCCCGGCGGCTCGCTTCGGGGGGCGGATCAATTTTTTAGCGAGCTGCCCCGCCGTCGGGACGGAATTCCGAGCCGAAACATCGGCACAGTTTAGCGAGCTGTTCCGGAAGCCCGCCCGCGGGGCCGCCGCTTGAATTTATTACTACTGCCGGCTGGAAGTGTTTCATCGAATAATTCGAACGTTTACTGTAGTGATTATTCTTTTATTGGGAGAACCGTTTACGTTGGATACTCCTTGAGAGATGCTATTTGTTGGATGTGTTTTATAAGCTACTTTGGTACTAGAAGTGTAGGAAATTGTCTTTTTGAAGTTTCTCTATGGAGATTGAAGTTTCAATTGATAAGTTAGTTGGTGTACTGGTGAATTAATTTTTCTAGTATTTATTGGAGATTTTTGTAATAATTTCCTAAAAAACTTAATTCACCAGTACACAAACTAACTTGTCAATTGAAACTTCAATCTCCATAGAACTTCAAAAAGACAATTTCCCTACACTTCGAGTTCTCCTAATTTCTTTACAATTCTGGTTCGTAGTTCTAGTGTTAAGATCCACCTTTATGGTTTGTTAGTTCCTCGATCTATTAAGACATTTAATAACGTTTCACAATTTCCATATAGATCCTTTCGTCGATTGAAAGCATTGTTAACCAAACAGAGTTCCTGATATGCTAAAAACTGCAGCAGAATACGAGCGTTCTTCGGCATTCTGATAATCAAAGAGCAGCGCATCAATGTTTCAGGGTATTTGTAAAGGATAACGAGTTTCGGGAACGTTACACGCTCCCGGGTGGAGTATGAAGACCGATTAAGAATTTAGGCGGCGCGGGCGGCCGCCGTTCGCTCGGTTTTAAATTATTTTTCCCGTCCTTGAACCGGAGCCAATGGGACCCGCGGCACGCGCAGGATTCCGGGATATACGTGTTCCCGGATCGAAGGAGAACGGCGAGGAACACCGGCGAAGCGATCGTCGAGAACGCGTCTCCACTGGAGGACAGTTAAACGACACCCGACATTGGGAGGAGTGTTCTCGCGGAGTGAGCGATCACTCACGAGTGACGTTCCTCGAAGAAGAGGCCTATCGATCCGCGAACCAAGTGCCAAAGAGATGGCGGCGTGCCTCGCGTCCCTGACGTAATATCCGTCGCTGATAGAGAAAGCTCCATTTACGATTTTCTGCTTGTCCCGGGAGACAGCCGGCGACGGGAGGCGATTCTTATCTTTATACTGCCTTTCTTGGCCCCCACCACTCGCATCGCCATTGTCCCGTCCGCCATTAACTTTTTGTGATTCGGAGTGCACTCGGTTTTTCGTTTTGAAGCTTGCGTTTACGTTATTTCATCGAATTGTTGTTTAATATGGCAGTTATATCGTTTAGATGGGAACATTTGGGAAGAATTGGTAGTTTTGTATGGTACAATTATGATATTAAGAGTAACTATGATGGGAATGAAGAATTTTTATGTATAAGTCAAATTGGACGTTGTTTTTAGTAGTACTTTGTTGGATATGAATGAGGTTGTATAATTGTATCTCATTAGGAAACACTAAAACTACCGGATAGGTCAAAATGCCCCATTCCTGATATTTCTTTTACAATTATTAAAATTGTCAGCTGTTTCTCTGAAAAATTATTAAAGAATTTGATTTGGCAATACGCGAACTGAATTATAAATCAATTAAAGTCTTAATAGACGTGTTCTTAGAGTTACTATAGAGGAATTTGAAAAAGTCAATTGAATTGCTGGGTAGTTTTAGTGTTAAAACATTGATTGCTTCAGTGATTCACTAGTTTCAACTATCATTGTTTTCCTATTTTCTATAGTTAGAGGTACAATGAGAAATACGAAGAATCTAAGTTATGAAGAAATTGATTGTCATGTAATCGACGGGAAATCAAGTGTCTCTGAATGGTCCAGATTTGCCGAATCAATGCAGAATATTCGCAGCGGCCGCTGAAACGAAATATCAGCGGTGGAAGCGAAATTTTCGTCTGCGAGGTCCGACTGCATTGCATTCTGATGTTGCAAATATTTTGATTACCGGTCACGTGGCCGTAATGAAGCATAGCTGAAATAATTAAAGACCTCGCAGAATATTACCCGGGAAACTTCAACAATCGTGCTCCCGCGGTTTAGGTTATTTCGCGATTCGACGTTTTTCAGGCGAGCGTGGCTGCAGAGTGACCGTTGAATTCGCAATGACCGGAAACTGCCGCGGGAGAATCGTTTTTCGCGTTTGTGCGAAGAGTTTTTTCGGTAAAACGAATCTGTCAGGCTTTCCGCTGTCCGGGTTCCTCTCCCGGTGCCTTTTGGCCTTTTCGAAAATTAAAAACATCCCTGAAAGTAAGATTTATAGCCGCGGGCGGCATTCAGGGAGATCCGACAAATAGAATGTTCTTAAAAGTCAACGAAACGCCGGGATAAGTGCGCGGGATTGTAAAGGGAGCGCGCGCTTTGAAAGAGGAACGGGAATTATTGCATTTCCGAGTTTCAATCCAGATTTCGTTCGTATTCTCACGTGTCCGCAATCAACGCGGGACAAATTACGTAAACGGAATAATTTAAAACAATTTCCGGAGAGCTTCCCGTATCCCTCGTATTGTCCATGAATTGCAAATTCCCGCGAAGCGAAATAAATCCGCTGCAAAAAGAACGCCGCGGAGTCGCGGCCTCAGCGGAGATTTCTCGCGCCGCTGTGAACAAACGCGTACCCGTCACGTACACAATCTTCCCGCGAATCTATCGCGGCGAAATATTTCACCGGGAATCCTGAATTCTCTTCCTAGCGTGGTCACGTCCCGCAAGTCGCTTTCAAAATTTCCTTACCGCCCCTCGATAATGTCTCGAGCTGTGCTTAAACTCGGTTCCATGTGAACCCTTCGCGCTCGGATGTTTCGTAGAATGTTCAACAGTTTCTTACGAAGTATACGACACTCGAAACTAATGAGAAAACATGGATAAATTAACAAACGAAGCTGTTTCATTTCAATATTCCATGTATCGATGCATTATATGAAGCTTCACGTTGTACGCAAGATTTTATGTTGCTATATCAAATCAAGTGGCGACTCAGAGTCACCTGTCGAAGGGTTAATTGACAGACTGACAGAGTGAGGAAGACGTAAATAAAGTGAAACGAAGTTATGTAATTTATAATATAACAGGAACGGCGTACTCGCGACTCGCAGTGTCTCCAAATTATAATTAGACGCCTGGGCGAGACCGCGAGCTGTTGAATAACTGAAAAAGACGGTTTGTTACAGACGGTCGGCGGCTCCCGCGGGGATCGAATTAATTAAAATGAATTATAAATTATTCCGAGGCTTCGCGGAGCTGCAACACCTACCCGGCAGACGCGTCGCGTCGGCCCACGCCGGAAGGACTTCCCAGCGATTCAATTTTCCGTCTTCGCGCCGGTAGAACCGACGAGTGCCTAGTCATTACCCGGGACTAACGAGATACGTAATGAAACAAGGCGAATCACTCGTCATTAATGGAGGTCCGAGCTGCGGAGGCTGATGCGAAGTAGAAGTTGCACGCTGCGGCGAAGTAAGCGGAATTGAACACGCGTCGACCGGCGAGTTTCGGCGTCCGAATTGGGGCGGCCTGCAATAACTTCTGTAATCCGACCGGGAACTCGAGAATGGACACGACAATGCGCTGCAATTATGCGATATTAATTGAGCCGAGGTTGTTATCTTATTGCTACCGTCGAGATCTTGTTAGGAATATAGATAGGCGTGGTCCAGTAATGAGTTTCTTATATTATTTTCGAATTGGAAAATACTTTGATCGTCGTACACCTACACTTGAATGACAGAATTTTCTATATACATTTGAAAGTTAGTTCTTGACACGTCGAACACCGCACGATATCATAGAGAAGAATACACAAAATGGAAAAGATATAATATTAAATCATTCGACTGAATCGCGTTATTATTGCGCGCTCACCTTGCTAAATGTCGCCGCATTAGGTAGCATTGTGTGTAATAGACAAATGTTTTCGAATAATTGTTTAATTGAGTGAACTATACTAATTCGATTTGGTTGAGGTCACCGGTGATCCCATAGCATTCAACGTGTTAATGATGAATGAAGTGAATTTTTTGGATCTGAGTTGCAAGAATTTATTTCAATTTATTTATTTCAGACTCGGCCGCCATTTGATTGAACGCAGAAAAATGATAAAAGGAAAAATTCGATATAAAATGTTGAGTAAGATATTAACACATGAAACAGAAATAAAACAATTCTGTCGCATAATTTATGCAATATGTTTCTTTATATATGTTGCAAATAATTTTATTGATATTTCGTCAGAAAATAATGAATGTTTGTAATGAAAAATATTGTCGCAAAGGATTAATGAATGAGAATAACTGAACTAATTACTAAATTGATGGAAATTTGACAAATAACATGGTTCTTGTAGAACGACGATGTAATTGGGTCAAAATAGATCCGAAGAACGCAACACAGTTAAATTAATCGCTGTTGGAAATGTGGCGTAGGTAGGCTATGCTACTGGCAGTGGTATGCGCGCGCTGTGGTCAGGCCAGACTCAGTGGAAGAATCGATGAATGGCCGCACGGAGGACAAAATGTCATCGAGGTACCTAAGAGGATATAGTGCGCGCTACTGTCTATTTTCCTAGTAAAATCAATTCTGGTTTTGTTTACTGGCATAAATAAACTGAATTAATGAATGGGGAAGACGTAGTCAGCGGTGACCCAGAAACTCTGAAATGCATTAAACCACTCTTGACCTTATGAAACTCCTTTTATACGAAATATTCGTGTATTTACATTAATCATCATAGAACAGTCTACAAACCCACAAGCAAGCACAAAGTAAAATCTTTCGCCAGAGAGAAACATCAATATTAAACATTCTTTGAACATATAAAAATCGATCTCGTTAAAATCGAATTCGAAGTCGCAGACTAATGTCAAAGAATATTTCACATTATTTCAACCGAAAATCTCAAAAGACCTTTGACATTTTAAGTTCAAATTATTTACCGAGCATAGTCGTATATTCTGAAACCTCTCGACTTCCAATAGCGATTATAAAATCATAGGAAACGTCCGAAATTCAACTAAGAAAATGTTCAGTTAAAATTTCTGAAAGCGCCTTTCGACAGCTTCGATAGAAACAGCATTGAATAACAAATGAACATTATAACGGACGTTTGAAATATTCGTTGCAGTTCCTCGAAGTAACCGTTTCAGTAATAGAGGTCAATAATTCCGCCATAAGAAGAGCCGGCCGCGGTCAACGTTTGCTGAACTTTTAAGAACAGTGTCACACTCGTCTACCGAGAACAACGTACGACGGTGGTTACGAGCGGTATAGAGCGGTCGGTACAGTTGCGAACTATGACGGACGCGATCAAGCGGCAGTCGGGGATGCTGCGCGGCGCACGTTAACGTCGACAATAACGGCGAAACGTCTGCGGTCCGGCATAGTTTCCATCTGATGTAGGTCGTTTAACCAAGACACACTGCGCTAGCCTATCTCGTAAAGCACGTGCACATTGAACGGGACTTTCGAGCGGGGTAATCGGTTGACCGAGAACGCGGAGCGCTGTTCGAATATAAAGACCGTGGAGGATTGGTCTCTTATCCCGGATCGCTCGAACTTCTCAACCCCTTCAAACTTCGGGTACATTGTAATGTACATTAGCTCGGCTTGCCTCGAGGAAATTCGAAAACTTAAATCATCCTGCGTCTTCCTGTGCATCAACCCAAATGCAAAACGAGGGACCCGTCTCATCGATAGTTAGCACTGGCAGTTCCATTTTCTACGTTTCCTTTGTGAATAAAAATGTTGACACGCGAGTCGTGCGATTTTTTCGAGAGGAATATATAAAATGATAATGGAATATCAGGTTGTCATTGAATTATTATTGCGGGTTTAGATAATCTAGGGTTTAGAGAACTTTTCAGATAATTATTGTTTAACCCTTTGCGGAAGATCCTTTGAAATGTACGAGACTTTTAGACGAAGCGAATCTATCGATTGCTTAATAGAAAAAAGGAAACTTCGCGCTGGTCTCTTGCTGTGAGTGATTAAATCATTTGCTTGCGACTTTGTCTTCCGAATATGAGAATTTCATCTCGCCGAAGTGTCGACATTTCGCAGAGTTAATCGAAGTAGTCACTCGATTCGCTTGAGGTCATCGGTAACAGCATCCAACGTGTTGAAGGAATAGTTACAATGAATTACGGCAGGTTCAAATACGGAGTTGATAATGTTGTTATCGATAAGTTTAAAAATATTCCGAGAGTTGTTAATTGGAAGAAACTCGGCGCTCATCAGATCTCGGACGTCTCCGAGAGGAGTTGGATGATTGTTTCTTCCTCTATTCATGAGGCTGGCATTGTGCGCGAGGCGTGCGTATAATGTGACATTTAATGGCGTCGGAGGAGGGGAATTAACGAAGACAGAGTTGGCAAAGGTCTCTAAACTAGCGAGCTTACGATGAAACAATACCATCCTACATCACGCGTACTCGTAGTCGGCGCGGAGTAACGACAAGGGACTCGACGCCAGAGTAATCGGGAGTTACAATTTAATCACTTCAATGTTGCCCTTCGAGTTGTTATTCAGCAGTTAAACAAGCGGCGTAAAGGCTTTATTGATAAACTATCCCAAGCCTAGCATCCGCTAGAAATACAAAAGTTGCTACCGGATCACCGACAAAACAATGGAGCACCAGTTTCCGCCGCGTCATCGTTATTTACGCCGTTCATAGGGCAAAGTTAGAAGCGTTCGACTTTGAAAATCCTTCGTTTCTTTTATTTTATCGCTCTCCACTTTTTATTTCGCGAACACTTTGATCACTAAACGGTTCATTTGCCTTTAGCTGTTTACAAAACGCTTGCTTAGAGAACATTCCAGAAATCCCATCAAGAATAGACTCCGCGTTAACCTACGATCGCTTTCCATTCAACTTCATGCATCCCCCAAGTCCCAGCGATCATTAGAAAATTCCGCGAAGCGACGCGGGGAATCCGGATACAAGGGAACGCCCACTCCGGCGCGAACTCCGCGATAGTTCGCAGCTTGTGTTACGCATCGAAATAGCACCTAGCCCGTTCGGGTCGGAGTTGAACGATCAGCGGGCCTCGCAGTTCGGAATCAAGATTCCTAACAAGCTTCCCAGCGAGGCGAACGCTAATGAAATCAAGTTGGCCCGGGGAATTCTGGTTTCCACGCGGAACCGGCGAAACGCGAGCGGCTGTATCCAGCTTTTGAAAGTTTCGAGGCAACAGGCACGCGAGAG